>NC_136483.1:5024693-5329693 GCF_053919585.1 Euprymna scolopes | reverse complement strand
AACACGTGACTTACACAAGGGTGAGGGAATAAAGAAAGAAAAGAGAAAAGAAAAACTTGGTTTCGATTCTAGCAGATAGCATCCAAATCATACTTTATTTATTGAAATCACTATTAGGTACAATATAATAATTAATGAAGAATTGGCTCTATAAAAATAAATACAAAATCTGCATAAATTAAAATATCATATTTAAGCGTATTTTACGATCGGGCAACGTCAGGAGTCCTGCTAGTATTATATAAAAGTAGAATCAACCGATTTCTCGGTTTTTATAACTGAAATATTTTATTCTGTTCTGTTTTTCTTAATATTTTTTCATCTAATTTTAGAAATTTTCTATTCCATCGGGATAGAACAATAACCCTGCTCTTATTTATTAACAATTTATTTAATAAAAAACATATTCTCGGCACTTGTGCATTATTTTAGAAATCTCCTATTCATCCATGCATGGAGTATTGTTGCCACATCTTGACTGGAGTATCTGTCGCCAGAGTCTCACTCTTAGACAACTCCAAAAAAGAGTCTCAAATTTAATAGACCCTGTACTATTGTCCAAACTTCTGTTCTTGTCTCATCTCCGTAATGTCACATCCCTGTGGCTTTTTAGTATTTTAATGAAAAGTGCTCTGATGAACTGATAGAAATTGTATCCCTCTTGACGTACATACTCCCAACTAACCTAACAATCAGCAAAATCCCACCCTTATACTGTTGAGGTCCCTAGTGACGTAAAGCCTTCGACTTCAACAGTTTCTTCCATCATACTGCTAGATTTTGGAATTCTTTGCCTATTCACTGCTTCCCTGACTGTACTAAAATACAGATTTAAATGTAATGTGAATAGACATCTTGCTGCTCAACTCTCCTCAATCCCATGGTAGACACAATCACAAATAGTAGCTCCTTATGCCCAAATGTCAATATGCCTTGTTTGAGGTAAAAATGATTTTAAAAAATGATTGAAAAATAAATAAATAAATAGTAGAAAATGCTGGCAAGTCTGCTGCAAAGAAGTTAGGCTTCTTTTAACAAGCTAGAAAACTCAATATACTTTATCTCTATAAAGCCACCATTCATGTATCGAGTATTACGCTCAGCCCACTAGTCCGAAAAAGTTGTTAACGATGATGAGTCTCACATTTTCTACCATGTTCCAGCTGTAACAGACCGCATATGGGCACGTGGCCAAAAATAATGCACATAAGTAAATTAGGAAGTGCGTGCGGGCTGGCACGACAAGAGAAAGGAAAAAAGGACACCACGTTGTCGGGAGAAGAAAACGTTAAACCCTCTATTGGACGCCCACACTGTCTGGCGCCGTCAGAAAGGAACAAACAAACAAAAATAAATAAATCCGACGGCTTTTCTTTCTTCTTTAGCACAAGTAGTTTATTACCGTTTTCTTTCTCCCCGTCTTGACACCAGCTTAAAGAGTCTCTTTCTGACTATCCATCTCCCCTGGCACGTATTTTTCTTTCTGCTCTGCTACACACTAGCCATAGACAGCCATTTCTCATCCTTGACTTTACACGTCCATTTTTTTCAACTGCATTTTTTTCTCCCGACCACGCGGTGTACTTTTTCCTTACTCTTGTCATGCGCACACTTCCTAATTTGCATATGTGCTTTTTTTTTTTTGGCTACTGTAATCCAAATAATCGCAATTATCAATCCTTATCTCTAATATTTCACCCTCCATCACAAGTTACGATTAATATTTGTTTATATGATTCAAGTACAAGCAAGGTGTTGCATTTCCTTCATGCTCCATATGTTTACAACATTACCAACATGCAGAAATTTAAATGTAATATGAATAAATATCTTGCATCACAACTCTATATTAAGAATCTCCACTTTAAATATGGCACCCAAGTTAAGACTTTGTAAGTCTCAGTGGTAGTATGCCTTGTTTGGGATGAAATAATTGTTTTTTTTAATTTTATTTTTGTGCGTGTGACTAAATAAAAATCAAAAACTACACAAGAATGTACTTACAAATCTTTCACTAGTGTGATTGCCGGTGGGAAAAGATGCAGGAACATTCCATTCCTTGGAATCAACAGAGACTAAATTAAATCGTTGTTGAGTAAGAAACAAAATTACTTTAATTGTTTAAAAAAAGAAACCTTGAAATTTGTTCAAACAACAGCCAACTTTCCTTTTCCTTTCTTTCCATTACATTGAACAAGTTGCTAGTTTAACACGTCTATTTTATTCTCCATGGCAACACCCGAGTGCTCTGCTAGTACTTGAATCATATAACAAAATATTAATCATAACTTGGGGGGGGCGAAATATTAAAGATAAGGATCGATAATTGCGATTATTTGGATTATTTCAACTACTGTTTTTATCTTGGATGTTATTCTCACAACAGTTCGACGAATGTAACCTCTGACCTTCTTCAGATGCGTCTGTTTCCGAAATTTTACTTTAAAGTTTCTTGTCGCCATGACACAGTGCAAGTGGGGTGGGAGATGGGCTGCCTTGAGCGACTGACTCGCTGGCTTTGTGACTCCCTTTCCCTTTTTGCCTGGTACACGGATCTAGTAGTCGGCCGTTTAGCAGGCCTGTGAGTGTGTGCGCTTCTCTCTCGCCCCATCTCCCTCTTTACATCTCCCTCTTTACCTCTCTCTCTCTCTCTCTCTCTTTCTCTCTCTCTCCCAATTTTGAAACGACGTGTCGGTTCTTCCTCCTTTTTGCCCTTGGCGATTGGCCAATCACCATCCTTGTGGAACTTCTGGCAACGCCACAGTGCCCCGTTTTATGTGCCCTTTAAAAAAAAATCAGTTTTGAGGTTGGCCATTTTGGAAGAAGCATCCTTTAAACTCCGTTGCTGACCGTTTTTCGGCAACGTAATTTGTATATTTTTTATCCTTTTCTGACAGTAGAGTGCTTTTTATAAAGGAATGTATTGAAGTATTTTGTAAAGCACCTCCCTTTCAAAGAAGAACATTCGACGTGCCGTCGATAAATTTCATTTTATTTAAACGTTGGGTAGAGAGCCCAACTATAAGAACTGTGTCGGAATTTTTGAGTAAAACTGCTTACTCCAAAGAAAGGAGGAATAAGGAGAGAGAGAGAGAGAGAGAGAGAGAGAGAGAGAGAGAGAGAGAGAGAGAGAGAGAGACACTGACAACCCTTTATGAAAAAGAGAGTGGACCATTTGTTTGGAACACTATTTTGGACGAGAGAGACATTTTAAAACCCCTTTGAAGGTTCGTTTTATTTGTGAAAAACGCGTCTTAAAGGACTCCCTGTTTTGAAATGTTTATTCTCTTTTCATTCAGACTTCAAGTAAGCCTTTGATATTAAGAACATTTTATATATTTTGAAAAGTCTCCCTTTTGAGAAACCATTTTAATATGAATTTTTGCCCAGTTGCCTTTTTTCCTTTTTATATTGAATGCCTTTTTGTCTTTGATTTTTTCTCCGTTTTTTTCTCTCTATTTGTTACTTAGTAAATTTTATTTTACAAGCTTTTGGGAATTCAAAGCAACCAGCCACCTTTTTCTTTAAATAAACATTTGTAATTCAAACAGTTTACAGGGTCTCAATTAATTACCTTTTATTTCTCTTTGTGTTGCTGCATGACATTATTTTCTCATTTTTTACCCCAATCGTTTCCCAAAAAGACGAGTTTTGGCGACACCTCCAGAAATTTTCGTCATCTGTCGAACTCGACAATCTTCATGAAGAACCGAAAATCTATACAGAATTTCAATCTAAACACTTTATCTAGTCCATATAGGTAGATTGTCCTCGTTCTATCAAGCACAATCGGGTAAAAATCTTGTAATTTTAGTCTTAGTTGTTATTGCTTGTAGTGAGGATTGAACCCCTAATCTCCAGGAGATTGTCAAGAAGAACTTTAAGATGCTTGTGAAAAGGTGTAATCTACTGAAAAGAGATTTATTTTCCTATAGGATAAACCAGACCGCACTACCATTCTTAGAAAGAATGATGTAGAGAAATATTTCAAACTGTCATTAGAGAACAATTCCCTAACAAATGATTCAAAAGGATAAAAACACTCCATAGCGTTTGGAATTCTTTCTCTTCCGGGTTCTTGCTTCCCTGACTGTACTGACATGCAGAAGTTCAAGTGTAACTCCTTACAATCTATGTTCCAGATAATTGTCCCTTACTTCAAAGTGGCACTGTGCCTTTTTTGAGGTGAACATACTTTAAAAAAAAAAATAAAAAAATATTTGATGATTAAATATATTTCTCATTCCGTGGAATTTCCACCGGTCCTGCTAGTAACGAATACTCTCGTAAGAACATGAAATGCCTGAGTATATTACCATGCAGACGAGAAACAACTGTCAACGTATTTTAGTCCTGGGCAACGTCGGGTGTTTATGCTAGCAAAAGCATAAAAATACAATTCCAAGCCAAACTCTATCAGCTTTAGAAGTTGTAATTTATCTTGGCTTCGAGCCAATTCGGAGGGGAATGCATTTAGGTATTTACCCAAATCAATCATTTTATTCGACAGAAAAGAGCGGAGTTATTGTTGAACTTCGCCCCGCCTTTATTTTTTATTTTTTATTTTTCGAAGCTGACAAACGTTTGGCGCGAAGCCAATGTCTTTCGTGGGAATCGGCAACAATTAGTGGTTGACTCGCTTGTCTGTTTACAATTCGAATTGTAAGAAAACGACTTTCCGTAATCAATATTTAATCACGGTGTGCTTTTGTGGTTTCTTGTTTCTTTGACGTCTTGCATTTAATCGCACGTGGCGTTGTTTGTAAGTGAAAAAATAAAAAGGAAGCGAGACGACAAATCGCATTGGAAATGTTTGGCGCGCTCAACAAGTGCCCAGACGTAAGTTGTATCAAATATGTCGAAGCATTCAACAAAGCAAAACAACAAATGAATAAAACGTTTTAATTTCTTTTGAAAATATATTAAAAAGGCGGGAAAAATAAGCGAAGAACGAAACGTTAATTTCTTCAAGACGCATAATCTACAAATTTTCGTGTCCCCAAAATAATGTATACAATCTTTGAATCATTATAATTCACCCAGTTCAGCAAGTTTCACTTGCAAACAGGATTCGTGGTAAGGTAGAAGAGTAAGGATACACATTTAAATGGTTTTACTATATATCTACGACAAATTTAGGCACGACAAATGGCTCCTGCTAGTTTTCTATTCATGTAATATTTAGGCACATCATTCAAGCAACCTAGGATTGTTATGTCAGCAACAATAAGAAACAACCAATTTTAATTAAGACGGACTGCCTTGCTGTTTTTTGTTGTTGCTTTTTGTTTTGTTTTGTTTTTTGTTTGTTTTTTGTTGTTTGTTTTTTGTTGTTTATTTTTTGTTGTTGTTGTTTTTTTTTTTGTTCACTCAAAATATTTGTAAAACATAAACGTTATTTTTATTTTTAGATTAAGGGATAACATCTGAAGAAAAAATACGAGTCACCCTTAGAAAAAAACGCCCCTTTCAGCTAAAAAAGAAAATATTTATTTTTAAAATCGTAAATGTTTTTCTGTTTGTTTTTTTTTTAATATAGTGAGTGTTTGTTTTTTATTAATAAAAAATATAGTGAGTGTTTGTTTTTTATTAATAAAAAATATAGTGAGTGTTTGTTTTTTATTAATAAAAAATATAGTGAGTGTTTGTTTTTATTAATAAAAATATAGTGAGTGTTTGTTTTTTATTAATAAAAAATATAGTGAGTGTTTGTTTTTATTAATAAAAAATATAGTGAGTGTTTGTTTTTTATTAATAAAAAATATAGTGAGTGTTTGTTTTTATTAATAAAAAATATAGTGAGTGTTTGTTTTTTATTAATAAAAAATATAGTGAGTGTTTGTTTTTTATTAATAAAAAATATAGTGAGTGTTTGTTTTTATTAATAAAAAATATAGTGAGTGTTTGTTTTTATTAATAAAAAATATAGTGAGTGTTTGTTTTTATTAATAAAAAATATAGTGAGTGTTTGTTTTTATTAATAAAAAATATAGTGAGTGTTTGTTTTTTATTAATAAAAAATATAGTGAGTGTTTGTTTTTTATTAATAAAAAATATAGTGAGTGTTTGTTTTTTATTAATAAAAAATATAGTGAGTGTTTGTTTTTTATTAATAAAAAATATAGTGAGTGTTTGTTTTCTTTAGTACTAAAAATAACAAAAAAAAATGTTGTTTTTTTTTTACAAATATTGTTAACAAGACAAAAAAAAGTATGTAACAACGAATTATTGTTCAAATTACCAACTTAACAAATCTCTGGTGAAAAATCCAGGAAGAATTAACATTAGGATCCGCCGTCCTCTGGTTGTTTTTGCTTCAAATCCACAAAGAGACTCATACGCTCATTAAACATTGTGTCACTTTAAAACATGATAGACGGCTCCTATTGCTCTTGGGATTTGTACACAACTGCCCAACTAGTAGATGGTCTGTAACAAAAAAAAAGAAAAGAAAACCGGTTTTCATCAAACGGAAATGGAATCATATTGTCTTTTTGGACGACAATTTTACCATTCCACCCTGTACATTCTGCTTTTTCGTATAAATATGAAGTAGGATACATTATTACTTTACAGAAGAACGTACTTCCATTGCTTGTCTTAAACAAGACGGGCTACTTTTTTTTTCGAATGAAAATACTAATAAAAATTTTAAAATTAAAGGCAAAATATGAATCATTTTTGTAAGTTTTCAAAAATATAATTTTTTTATTAATCTATTAAATAAATCTCAAACGTCAGTGTGTTTGTGTGTGTGTCCGTATGTTCGCTAAAAACTTTTGTCGTCCGCATCTTACAGGCACCAACGCGGCATTGTTAGAAAAATCGATCTCTCGAACAAAAACTATCAAAAAGATGTGAAAAGAAAATCGTCGACTGCTTCATGTTAAAAATGTTGCTTTCTTTGAGGAGGGGTCCGATAAAAACCTTGCTTTCGACGTACATTTTTTATTCTTTTAAAAAGAGCCACTGAAGTCATAGAGAGGAAGAAACAAAGGTAAACTTCCTTTCATCAGTATATCTTTCTAGCGAACTAAAACATATTAGTTTCATTTTATTTATCTTTCTTGATAATTAATGAGAATATTTTTTTAAAAGTTCTCGTAATTCATTCTTTATTCTCATTTTTTCATTACTGTTAATATCGACAAAACTATTGCAGATATATGGAAAAAATAAGGGACAATAAAATTACAAATTAATAACACCAAACAACAATTTATTA
Organism: Euprymna scolopes; assembly: GCF_053919585.1. Taxonomy (NCBI): domain Eukaryota; kingdom Metazoa; phylum Mollusca; class Cephalopoda; order Sepiida; family Sepiolidae; genus Euprymna; species Euprymna scolopes. Next base: position 5,322,468 of record NC_136483.1, on the reverse strand, counting down.
TGAACTTTGTAAAAATAGTTATGCAGATTAGACATTCATAAACCTCTTCTTTAATAGTTGTCTATAGTTTATATACAGCATTTTTGAAATACCATGTTTACTGATTTAAATAGCAGTGATTTATTTCGGTGTTGATTTAAGAATAATAAATAAAAACAACGATATTTAGTCGTTTTCATATAAATAGATTCGTCCCGATATTTATTTATTTGTGTGTGTGTGTGTGTGTGTGTGTGTGTGTGTGTGTGTGTGTGTGTGTGTGTGTGTGTGTGTGTGTTTATCTTGTTAAGATATCTTCGTTGAATATATTCTTGTCTTTCAATGATTTTATGGCAGCCGGCCCTTTGCTGAAGTTTACCTGAATCACGATGATATGGGTTGTGACATTATTACCAGTGCTCTACTCTACTCAAACCGGAGCGATGCGGAATTGTCAGTACTTACTTAGGCTGATCGATTATTGGTCATATGTCGAAATATAAACATATCTATTTACTTGGGTTGATTTCTATGACTGCACGTTTTCTGCCTATAAAATCCCTTGCATGACACATTCAACTTATACAAGATTTTTTTTTGTCGACGTTAAAGCGAATACTGGCAAATGGAGGTTGTAGTCCGAAAATTGCCGCGAAGTTCGCTTTATTTTGCAAAACTTATTGTGTTTGCGGCTTTAAAGAAAGTCCAACTATAAAGTTATTTTACGTCCAAAGAATTAGCCGGCTCTTGTAATGTTCGTATAGGCACAAAATTTTAGGAGAGGAATTTTCCTACCTGTTGCTTCATGGACGAGCTGTGGTTAATAGAGGAAGAGACTATTGTTCTAAAAGCGAACCCGATAAACGGGGGTTCCTGATTGGTTAATTAGAAAGACCCTATTTTTAGATTGTTAGTGTATTAAAGGGAGGTAAGTGGGAATGATAAACCCCTTTTTTTATAACGTTAATCATATAATAAAGTTGTAAGGTGGCGATGGCTAAGTAGTTAACGACACGGACTGGCAATCTAACCATGCCAAGTTCGAATCCAGTTCGTTCTACAGAAACACTTTAACTTAAGATGTAGGCAACATTCACATATTCCCTCGTGTAAATGCCCAATTGTTTCTAGAAAGTATTCTAACTAGAAATATATCAGAGAAACCAATGCCAACAATATAATTATTTGATTCATACGGCATGTATGTGCGAATGATATAACAAAGTTAACTGTATTTTTTTTTTTCGCTTGATGTAAAGATATGATAACATCGCTTGTAAACAAAGCTTTTTTGAAGGTTTTGAAAGGTGAGTTTCGGCTTTTTTAAAACCGTTCGGCTCGTTATGCAAGCGGTTTAAGAAAATACTTACTTTAAGTGATCCCTCTTCTGCGACACAGGTTCGAACCCTGTGTGAATTTCATTTTTCACTTTCTGATTATCTTTCTTTTATTTTCAGCTCCATAGACTATAATAACTGTTTATTTAATGCTATCATAACGTGTAAATATGACCATCAAAAACAACAATACAATGCATAATATATTAACAAATATAAATAATAAAAAACAATACACCTGTCGTCGTTATTATTAAAAGTTAAAAATCAATTTTATAATTCGATGGATGTTGTAGTCTGCTTAAAGTATTGTGCGTATTGTGTAAGCAGTTAAATTTTAAAGAAGGTTTCAACGCATTTTATAGAAAACACCGTTTGATATGAAACAAAGTCAAAAGAACAAATGGCAATATTGAACGTTCAATAATTTTCAATAATCAATAAAGTTCAATAATTTTCAATTATTTCTATACCAGCATCAAATTAGGATAGCACGCATGGTGGGCAATTTATAAAAATGACGGCCATGGAAGAACGCGAGAAAAATTTGTTTAGGATTTTAAAATAGTTATATATTGTTGTTTTCGTTATAATTACTAAATAAGGAATTATTTCCATTAAAACCCCAGTTAGTATTATGCATCTAAAACTGAGAAAAGTACACTTGAAAAGTGGGTACGTTGTATGAAAAAACCGAAACAAAATGACAGCCAAATTTGTCCTGATGTCGTGTTTATCTAGTAACCAAACTCGAATTTTGACTCAAAATGATTGCTCATTCAATATTTATCTATAAATATAAAAGCGAAAATGTATGTATGTATGTATGTATGTATGTGTGTTCGCTTTTTCTACATGTCTACAAAAGGCTTTTTTCAGAGAAGCGGTCGGTCGGTTCACAACTTTTTTAAAACTTTTTATATCATATATAAATCATAATATCTCACAGTTAACAACGAAGCTCGCCTGTCTATTTAATTTGCTCGATTTCGGGAAGATAAATATTCAACATTTGTCGCTCGCCGCATGTGGGTTAATCTTTTTCCTATAGCATCTTAGTAAGCGTTCTCGCAGTCCCACAGTCAAACTTGACCTCATTAACTCATTAAAACGGGTACCAATCCAAGTAATTAAATAAATTCAAACGTGTTTCCGTTAGCATCTTGTGGTGGGGCAATCGTTAACGTCGCGTGTTTGTTTTTTTTTGTTTTTGTTTTTTTGTTTTTTTTTGTTTTGTTTTTTTCACGCTTTAATTTACAACTTTGCCTCAAGGGTTCGGGTTCGATCCTCATACTTACTTTTTTTAACCCACCCCAACCCCCAGAGTTTCCACACACACCTCCAAACACCTGGGCAACGCCAGGTACCCCTCGCTAGTTAATAATAAAAATCAATAATGTAGGACAATGACAAAAAACACCGGTTACTAAGACAGCATGAGGTGAAAGCACACTTCTCTCACAGTTGGGACAAAACACATTTGGGGGATGCAAGGTGACTAACTTAGCTCCTAACCTTACCTTACAATCCATGAAAGTGAGAAAACCCATCCTACCTCTCGTGTGACAGTAAACACTTATTCCCAATGCTGAATGCATGACAGAGTTGGTGGAATATCCCCATTCTATCTAAGAAAGAAATTCTATCCAGGTTGTGAGTTAATGAACTCGTTTGTATTGTTTGTCATTATGAATGCTGTATGTCTTTCACATTTGTCTGTTTATTAAATTATATGCGTATTTTTGTACTTGCATATAGTCTAATTAGTCATTGTACATAAGTTATGCTTGTTACGTATTTTTTTTCCGGTCAATAAAAAATAACTAATAGACATTAATACTTACAACAATAACGGGAACAGCAACATAAAACCTTTTTAATGTCTAAAAAAAATGTTTTTGTTTTTTTGTTTTTTGTTTTTTTTTTTGTTTTTTTTTTTGTTTTTCTCGCGTTCTTCCATAGCCTCGATCTTTCTAAATTACCTGCATAATGTCATTATGTTTTTTTATTATTATTTTAATTTGCGATGTACGCCTGATTTTCCAAAAGAAATTTCCACTTAATCTGGAGAATGTTTTCACTTTGAAGTCGGGAAAATTATTAGATCAACTTTTAAAGCAATTTCGCATAAATAAATCATTTTTGTGTGTGTATACATTTCCCGACCAAATTACTCTATCAATTTTCGATCTACAGACTCAAGATTTGACACAAAGGGTATTGAGATTTGGGAAAATCTTTTTAATCGATTTTCTGCCAGAAATTTAGCTGTCAAGGGGTCAAAGTTCAACGATTTGATATTTGAAAATTTTACCAAATTCCTCCGCCGATTTTGGGTGTAAACACTTGAAATTTTAGATGTAGGTTACTTGCACGTGGATCAAACTTGACAGAGGTCAATTTTTTAAAAAATTTTACCCCAATTTTGATTTGATCCCAAAACAATGAAAGTTAAGGGATCCAAATTGAGGTCAAAATTTTAAAAATTTGACCTCTGCGATCTCTACCACATTACTCAACCAATTTTTGGTCTAAACATTTACAATTTTACATAGAGCATATTCAGACATAAGGCAACGCTTTTTAATCGGATTTTGGCCGAAAATTTGGCTGCCAAGGGATAAAACTTCAAAAGATTTTACCTTTGCAGTCTCTAGCAAACTATTCAGCCAATTTGGAGTCTAAACATTTGAAATTTTGCATAAAGGGTGTTCAGACATGCTGCAAGCTTTTTAATCAGTTTTGGGGCGAAGATTTAGCTGCCAAGAGGTCAAAGTTGAAAGAGTTCACCTTTGCAGCCTCTAACAAACTCCTTTGCCAATTTAGAGTCTAAACACTTGAAATTTTAAATGCAGGTTACCTGGACATAAGTCAAACGTTTTAATATATATATATATATATATATATATATATATATATATATATATATATATATATATATATATTATATATATATATATATATATATATATATATATATATATATATATATATATATATATATATATATGTGCACAGTTATGAACAGTACATAGGGCCTGAGCAAAGCCGGGCTGAACGGCTAGTACATATATATATATATATATATATATATATATCCCATTGATTACTGTACACACAATAACCCTTATCCCCGAGTGGCTTCTGTGCCTTGATAAGTGGTGATCACCATATATATATATATATATATATATATATATAATTTGAGGTTGTTAGTTTCCAGAGGTAAGGCAACCAATGAAATATAACGAGGTTAATACAAGAGTGCTCAATACCGAAGTAGAGCAAGGTATATTTTCGTTGTTTACATAATCATAATTAATGTGTTGCTACAACCGTGAGAATGTTTCGGTCATCTAGTATTCAGTAACTTCAGGCAATCACGCTTATATAAAAGCGAAGTTAGTAATAAACAATCAAAAGTCATCTTACAACCAAAAAAAAAAAGGAAACAGGGGTGAGGTTCAGCTGTGCGTAAAACAAGATTAAGTGGGTGTAGATTTTTGTTTGTGTTGGGGTGAGGGAATAAGATAGGTAGGGCTTGGGTTTAAGAAGTCTGGTTGGAGACAGGTTGGAGACAGCGAAGGAACGGAAGGAGATGTTATCTGAGCACGTGTATGCTCGCTACCCGTCTATACATCTAAATGAACTAGTACCTATATAAGGTAAATTAAGGGGTAGGTGTGACATTTTTTTAGTATTTTCGTATCTCCAAAGAATACGGATATATAATAATGAATCCTCATTTCATCAAATAAACGCATTTATAAATAATAATTAAATGATAAATACAAAAAGACATAACATTTTTTTCGACTTCCAAGTAAAAATACTCGACGAATGTAGTGGAAATGTTTTGGTGAAAATGAGGTTTATCTTCAAAAATTTAAGAAATAAATCAGAATATCTCAACACCTTGATTCGACGTATTATATTGAAAATTATGGAACTTTTCACTATTGTTATTTTATCATCATCATGTCTTGAATAAAACGGTATTTTGTACCAATATTGCATTATCACCACCTTCAAAAAGTCAACTTCTTACAACGTATATTTTATTTTGTTAGATCGTTTCTTTTGCAGGAGTTACTAAAAAACGTATTAAATATATTCTGATCTTGCGATGTCCTCAACAGCCGGCCCTTGGCTAGAATCTACTTCAATCACGACGACGTGAGCTGTGACGTCATTCCCACTATCCGAAACGCTCTCGATCCGGATGCTGTTTGACCTGTGCGATGCCGGATCGGCATTGCTTACTCTGGACGCGCGCTTATTGGCCACTCTTTGGATCCATATATCAATGTATCTCTGAAGCCAGGCGTTTGTTGCTGCAGAGTCTTTGAAACCGAGGCTGGCTGCTAGCCGCATCTGGTTCCGAATGAGGTCTTTTGTCTGGTCACTGACGTCGGTGACGTCAGCACGCACGGCCCAGTTGTCCTTGTAATTGTTGTACACTCTGTTGACTAGTCTCGAGATGAAGATGGATGAGCCGGTGACGATGATCACCAGGACGACAGTGATGGGAAGCTTATAATATACATAGGTGCGCTCCGTGAAGAAAGGTTGCGAAAAGGCCGGATGCGTTTCATCTGGAAAGAAAAGAACGCTAAATGTTTAATTAATCAATCGATGATGATGATGATATCATCTTAGTAAAGCACTGTTAATTGTTAGATTAGTATTTGTTATATTCATTATTATCAAATATAAATTAAATATAGGCTGGGAGAATGATCTAAAGATGAACGAACTACATTCATTGACCCTTCAAAGCAGGTAACGCCTAGGAGGTTGATATAATGACAACAGAATGAAGGAAATAATGGGAGAATGACATGGAGAGGAACAAGTATAAACTATGCCCCCTCCAAATAGGAGGTAATACCTAGGAGAAATGTACCATAACGAATAAAAAATATTGTGCACTACCCCCAGAACATACAAAAATAAGAAGTGGTAATCCCTGGTAGAATTATATCATAATGAATGAATACTTTTAAGAGCAAGGAAGTTTCTGGAAAAACGGTCTCATTACAAGAGAAAAGATATATTACACTCTGCTTTAAAGGAAGGTATAATACCTTTACCTTTGTAAAACGGAAAAACTAAATGTGTTGACTTGATTAAATATAACATAAAAAAAAAGAAATGGAATTAAAATATGTTTTCTTCAGAATACGAAACAATATGTGCACCATCTCTGTATTACGACTTTTTGTGATTTTGCTTATGAAGCTATATCGATTAATTAAATTGGGATCTCACTCATATATACGCGCGTGCGTGTGTGTGTGTGTGTGTGTGTGTGTGTGTGTGTGTGTGTGTGTGTGTGTGAATATATTTAAGTTACCAAATACAAATGGGTACTTGTACAGTTTAATCAAAACATTAAAAAATGAAAATATCGAAAAAAAGAGCGCGTTGAAGTCAGTCATCTTTGACTTTTTTTAACAATCCACGGGGAGATAACGCAATGTAAAGCGCCGACACTCCTTCCCCATATTTAATACTAGCATTTCTTCCTAATGTTTTGATGTGATGTTTTGATATAATAAACAAGTTTCATTTCATTCGGACAAAACACTAAGAAACGGGGCCTAATTAGAGTAATATACAGTGTAAGATTTTTATGGATACATAATTTTATAAAATATTTGAATAAGACCTGAAGCAGTGCCATTATTAATTGTTGAGGGTGTTTTTTTTATAGTTTAACTTAAAAGAAGAAAAAATTGACAACGAAAGAAAACCAAAATGCACTTCTAAAATATTTTTCTTCTTTTTTCTCCTTAGCTCTAATTCAATGTTTAAAAGCATAAATTAGACAAAAGGGGATAAGGGGTAGTAAAACCTCTATCGAGCCGTCTTTCAGCCGACACTTTTCAAACTGAACATCGGCAATGGAAGGGGGCAGTATCGTTTAAAAACGTAGTCAAAAGAACATAAATTACTAAAAAATTAGGATGAGGAAAAGAGAAAAGGAAACAATTTCAATGAACATCCATGAGTTCCAAATTATGGGTATGTTTTGTTTTGTTTTGTTTTTTTTTAATTTTCGAGCATGTTCTTTGTAAGATAGAGAAAGTTTCATCCGGGTATGCTCCAGTGCAGATCTGGCCCTGTAATAAATGTTCATCGATGACCGACTTATGAGCCTGTACACGCCCGATTGGTGGCATTTTTTGTGCCTTTTTTTTTTTTTTTTGTTTTTACAAGGTGGTCACCACTTATCAAGGCCCGGGAGCCACTCAGGGATACAGGTTATTGTAAGTACAGTACGTTAGTGTGGAGATTTAATAAAGTGTCTACTTAAGGGGGCGGTTCATCAGGAATTTGTTTACGTTGGACTTGAAGACATCCCGGTTGTAGTCAGGTGGGAAGCAGGCAGACGAGACAGAGTTCCACAGCCGTGCACTTCTCAGAAAGAAGCTTTGTTCATGGAATCTACGTTTTTGATTTAGGCATAGATAAAAAGTGGGGAAAGTTTTTGACAGTGGATTCAGCTAGACGGGTGTTTTTTGTAAAAGATTGGCGAGGGGGGACCAGAGATTGGAGTTCAGACAAACACCTGCCATGGAAATAACAATAAAACAAAGATAGGCTTGCAACGTCTCTTCTGTGGGAGAGAGGTTGCAGGGAAGAGAAAAGGGAATCTCCCACTAAGCCACAAAGTCTATTTTGTACTCTGTGAATGCAGGATAGGCTGTTTTTAGCAGCTCCTGCAAAGATATGGCAGCAGTATTCCATCCTTGGATGTACTTGGCTTTTATATAAAGAATTGTATCAGTAGTGAGATATCTTCTGGAGTGGTAGAAGGATCCCACCATCTTTCCAGCGACCTTGGCAACAGACTTGATTTATATGTTCCATTTCAGATTAGGAGTGAAGGTTAAGCCCAGAAGCTTGTCAAAACATGGGGCTTCTCCTAGACGAGCCATCCATTTCAATTGATGCCAGATGGGGATCAGAGCGTTGATGATGTAAAGATAGGAGCTTGGTTTTGGATGCATTAAAAGTAACCAGCCACGTCTTCCCCCATTGAACCACTCGTTCGAGATCAGAGGAGAGAGAATCAGAGAGAGCTTTGTCATTTACAGCCTTTGATGTGTTGCTGTAGATGGTCGTGTCATCAGCATAGATGCCAACGAATGATTTCAGTATGTGTTTAGGTAGATCATTGATGTAGATCAGAAAGGGAGTTGGGCCCTGGATGGACCCTTGAGGGACTCCAGCATTAATACTGCAGGCCTCTGATTTTTGTCCATCAACCACAACTCTTATGAGCCTATCAGAGAGAAATGATTTAATGATTGAGAAAACATTTCCAGTTATACCGTAGCTGGAAATCTTGTGAAGTAGGCCTTTATGCCATACTTTGCCGAAGGCCTTTGATATGTCAAGAGCAATTGCTCTAGAAAGGAAGCCTTTGTCAAGAGATTACCTAATCCCATGAGATATAACCTAACGGTTATCTGCTGTAGATCTTGCAGAACGGAAACCATATTGTATGTCACTAAGAAGGTTATTTCTGATGAGGTGGTTGACTATTTCTCTATTTAATATGGATTCCAGCAACTTACTCATGACACACAGAAGACTTATTGGTCTGTACTGAGAGGGAGATGACTTATCACCTGAATTCTTAAATACAGGACTAACTGATGAGGTTTTCCAGGGTGTTGGAAAGCACTTCTCCTTACAGTGGTTGTTGGCAGTGCTGAAAGCTGCTTTAGTCTCAGTGCATCTATTACGTTGGTAGTTATGGAAAAAGTGATTTCTGTGCACGATGGCAGCAGCACATTCTGGCTGGTAGGTTTTTGCTGGAATTTTTTAGATGGTATGAATCGGTCTATACCTACAAGTAACCATTTGGTCAGATCTGATACTATAGAGGACACATCCTTTTTAAACATGGAATGCAGAGGTAGATCAGATATAAATGTACAGAAGCTATCCAAATCAGCCATGGAGTATCGGTGTACAGTACGGTGGAGGGGCACGTCTGAGGACTTATTACATTTCATTTTTATCTTAACTGATACGACGGAGTGGTTGGAGGAGCCTAGAGGAGAATGAACGGAACATGAACATAGCTCAGGGGAAGTTGAGAGAAAAGGTCTAGGAGGCTTGCATATTGACCTGTAGTATCGGGCACACGGGTGGGCTCGTGAACAATCTGAGTGAGGTTATAAGCAATGGCAAAATCATGACAAAACCTCCCCTCATCGTCCGTCTTATTTGAGTGGGTCAGCCATTCTACGTTATGGACGTTAAAGTCACCACAGATGTGGAGGGATGTGCAGACAGGATGTAGTCTATTTTCTCAGATATGCTCTTTTATGCTGTTATGGGGCCGATAGACGGCAAATATAAATGCAGTGGTGTAAGCAGGTGCAACACGGAAGCACATATAAGGTAAATTAGGATCTTCTCTAGAGATATCCCTGCCACATGGGGAGCCATCTTTAATGTAGGCACATATTCCATGCCCATGGCGATTTTGGGGGTCAGATTTAGATGTTAAGTTAGAGTATCCATTAATTGTGAACTCATCTAGGGAAGTGGTCGGCCCTATTCAAGTTTTGCTTAGAAAGAATATGTCCAGTGTCGTCTCCTGTAATTGGTTTCAACCTCTGGAAGGTTGGAACGTAGACCCCTGATGTTGAAGAAGGAGACCTTGTAGTAGGGGTCTACGTTGGAAGATGGGGTTCTAGGTTTATTCGAGTTTTTTTTTCTGGGGATGTTTCATGTTGAGGTTTTGGGATTTGTGGAAGAGGTCGGCATACTTGGTAAGAGCACTCTCTTTACATATACATATATATATATATATATATATATATATATATATATATATATATATATATATATATATATATATATATATACTAGCAAAAGTACCCGTCGTTTACTGGGTTCAAAAACAGCCTACAGAAAATGGACTCTGATTTATGAAAGTATGGTAGGTTATGAAAAGGAAGGGTTGTAAAGAGATAGCTTCGAATTTGGGGGTAACGAAAGCAAAGCAAAATGTGATGAAAGTAAAAATAAAATAGATAAACTCCATAATTTATTATACCATACCTGTTCACACTGAAACACTTATCACAATATTCTGTGGATCTATATTAAAAAAAAACCTTGTTAAACTTTTTGACATATTTCCATTCTATGGAGGTCAGGCGTGAACGAACACCCCATAATTTTATTATACCATATTTCTTCAAACTGAAACATAATTATCAAAGTATACTTACGCAGATAGATATGAAAAGTCTTTGTTAAAGTTTGCGCCTATTTCCATTCTATGGAGGCCAGGCGCGAATGCAGACCCCACAATTTTATTATACCATCCCTATTTAAGTTAAAACATACTTATCAAAATATTATTATGTACATCTATATCAAAAACACTTGTAAACTTTTTTTTAAATTTTTAATTTTTTTATTTACATACTTTGTGGACCAGGCGTGTATGCAGACCCCACAATTTTAATGAATCATCATTATGCCAGATCAAACATACTATTCCTGTGTCTCGATACGTTTTCTATCATTATATGTGATCAGTTTTCTATAATAGTCAACCATATAGGAGCCTATTCGTGACCAGACACACGCGCGCGCGCACGCACACACACACACAAACACATTCAGCTTTATATTATATATGCATATATATATATATATATATATATATATATATATATATGTAATTTTGGTTCGTTAAAAGTGAATAAAACCATATTTCTACATTACCAATTTAATTGAAATTTTCAGAAAATCTATCTGTAAAGTCAATGAATGCTTGCATGTTATTAAAATAATTTTACATTGCGAATTATAAAAATATTAATTAAAATATTAATATTTTTCGAAGTCGTTTCTGCGAGACTGCCCAATAATATTTCTGGTAACTTCCGTTTCAACTACTCGCGAATTACAAGATAAGTAAAAAAAAAAGTTACTCATGCAGACAGTGATCCGTGCTGAAATAATAACGTTATTATTAAAAAAGACATTCTTAACATGGGGAAGGGAGGGTGTTTTGTACATATTCTGTACTTTAACCTTACAATTGAATAAAAACATATAAAACTTTAATTAAACGCGGAAATACGATTTAAAAAATAGCGCGGATCACTCTCTGCATTAGCACAAAAAAAATCCGATAATTTAAAAATTGAAATTAATTTATGTACTTACCAGTTTTTAAATTTATTTATGTTAAGGCTTTTCACTCATGAAACATTACGTTTTAATTGTTTAGTTTCTTTTCTTTTTTTGTTTACATAAAAAAAGTTTGTTTTAACTTTTTCTAAACTGTTTCATTTTTACGACATGCCTCAACGTATTATAAACACCCTAACATCCCCATGTTAAAAAAACACGCCCTTCCATAAACCTCGAAAGCTGTTCTTAATATGGGGAGATTGGGGGGGGGGGGCGTTCATTCCGAAAGCCGTTTTAACATATGGAAGTTAGGGTGTTTATAATATGCTGGGGCGAGTCGTAAAATTAAATAAGTTGCTATCTATTATTTATTATAAAAATTGCTTGAAATTTATTTATTTGACAAAAAAAAATTACAATTTGGTACTCCTTGGGCGACCAGCAGAAAAAAATAATAGTCGCTCCCTTAGTCCCCACCCCACCCCGCACGTAACATCTTTTATTTACTGACGTTGCCGTAACTAAACGATTATTTGTCACGTTTACAAACATTTATTTATTTATTTATTTATTTATTTATTTTGAAAAAAAGTTTTACTTTTTATGAATATTAAAAGAAAAATGGGTACTCATGCAGAGAGTGATCCGTGTTGAAATAATAACGTTATTATTTAAAAAGCCATTCTTAACATGGGGAGGGGAGGGTATTTTGTACCTATTCTGTACTTTAACCTTGCAATTGATTAAAAAAAAAAAACTTTAATTAAACGTGGAAATAGCGCGGATCACTCTCTGTATTAGCACCGAAAAATGTTACTAAACATTTATTAATAATTTCGCACTTTTACAAACATTTGATTTTAAATTTCTTTTTAAATGACGACTTTTTTTTAATAGTATTTGCGGATGGGTATGTTGACAACCCCCCCCCCCAATGGTGTTTATTCCGAAATCCGTTGTTAACATGGAGAGGTTGAGGGTGTTTATTCTGAAAGCCATTTATGGAGGTGGACCTAATGTAAAAAAATAAATAAATAAATTTAAAAAAAAACTAAATCATTTACTGATAACTTCTCACTTTTACAAATATTTTTTAATTTACATGCGCGGATGAACAAATTGTTGAATAGTGCGAAAACAAAACGTTTTTGTAATAAATTTCGGGATAGTTTTTTGGGTAAATATTTACATTTAGGTCCACCTCCACAATTTTCTGTTTTAAATGACGACTTTTATTGATAAATAAATTTACTTCTTCGCAACTTTCATTGATAAATAAATCTACTTCTCTGCAACGAGCACTGAACCCCTCCCCTTTTTTAATAGTATTTTCGGGTGGGTATGCTGACAGCAAATATCAGTTAAATTTTGCAAATAGCCCCCACCCTCCAAAAGTGGTGTTTATTCCGGAAGCTGTTTTTAAGATGAGGATGTTGGGGTGGTTATAAGGTGGACCTAATCTAAAAATAAAACAAAAAAATAAGACAAGTTTTTTAAATGATTAAAATACTTTCTCACTTTTACAAACATTTTTACATGCGCACATGAGCAACTATTTTTTTATTAACTTTTTTTTACTTTTTTTATCTAAAAATTATTAAATTTCAATGAATAGAATAATAAATCATTTATCATTAATATGTGTTTTTGGTTTTGTGTTGAATGAAACATTTTTTTTCATTACAACAATAATGAACCAATTCAAATCTTCCGGCATGCGTTTAAGGGTTACGAAATTATCAATAAATCGTTTAGCTACTAAGCCAACCTCAATAAATAAAAAAATGTTACGTGCGCATGCATTAGCCTTGACTGGGGGGTCTAAGGGAGCGACCATTAAATAATTATACTGGTCGCCATGGAACTCAACGCCCAAGGAGTATATAAAGTGGCACTTATGCACTTATGTTATCGTGCTATTTTTTAAAATAGTATTTTCATGTTAAATTCAAATTTTACAAAATCTTTTTCTTTTATTAATTTGTTAGGTGAAACTACAGATAACCCGGTCGGTTTCTAAGGCATGGAAAATCTAGCCCCCCCCCCCCAAAAAAAAGGGTTACTCTGGATAGTAACAAAATATTAAAATTGCCTCAGTCTCGAAAGATTTCTTCTCTATTGAACGAGGAAAAAAACGGTGAAGTGTAGTTCACCTGTTTCTCTCCCCCTCTCTCTCTTCCTCTCTTAATATCTCTCTCTATCCATCTCTCCCTTTCCCTCTCTCAATCTATCTTTCTCTCTATATCACCCTCTCCATCTCTCTTTGAGCCCCTTTCTCTCTCTAACTCCCTCTATCTCTCTCCTTTCCTCTGTCTCATCCCTCTCTGTTTCTAACTCTCCCCTCTCTCTGTTTATCTATCAATCCCTTTATCTCTCTATCTCCTTCTCTTTCTCTATTTTCATCTCACTTTCTCTTTTCTATCTATATGTCTTCCTCTCTATCTGTCCATCTCTAATCCCTCATCCTATTTTAGTCTCCTAAATTAATTACAGTGAATAAGGCATTGTCAAAACATGGATAAATCCTATTTTAGTCACCTAATTTACTGACTGTGAGAATAGAAGTTATTTGGAAATTACTACTACCTTGAACAGCACCAGAAGTAACTGGTAAAACCTTTCTAATTAAATTGATTTTGGCAGCCATTTGGTAACAAAATGACATAGCCTTAGCCCTTGCTGCATGAGGTATACCTGCAACCTTGCTGCCAAGTAGAAGAATTATTTATTCTACTTTAAAACATTCAATTTTTCAAAAATCTCATGTTTGACATCTCCAAAATATCCAATATGGGGGAAAATATTGCAGAAATGCAAACTTATTGTTTATGATGAATGCACAATGGTACGCAAAAAATCACTTGAGGCTCTTGGTCGATCCTTGCAAGATTTGCGTGGCAATGTCAGACCATTTGGGAATGCAGTAATATTGCTTGCAGAAGATTTCAGACAAATGTTACCTGTTATTCTTCAATCAACATCAGCAGATGAAATAAATGCTTGCCTCAAATTCTCTACTTTTTTGTTCCATGTGAAGACATTAAACTTAACTCAAAATATGCATGACCAGTTGCAGACTGTTCGATCCGCACAAAAATTTTTGCATCACTTGTGGGAAATTGGGTACGAAAAAGTGCCAGCTGATCAGAGTTAAGGGCAAAATTCTTTAACTTTTAACTTCTGTAATTTCTGTAATTTTATTTCACCAAAAGAACAGTTAGTTTAAAAGGTTTTTGCAGATATTCAAATTATAAGAATTCCACTTGACTGAGTGAATGAGCTATTCTTGCAGGTCAATACAAAGACGCCCATGAACTTAACGCTATTATTCAATGTAAAATTCCAAGTGAGGTAGTCAAATACAAATCCATCGGCACTGTTGTGAAAGCAGATAAAGTGGTTAATTATCCAACAGCTATATTTGCCAGGGATGTCACCGCATGTATTGCAACTGAAATTTGGTGTACTAATTATCATGTTGTGAAATATAAACCAATCCAAGCTTTGTTTTTTCACATGGACAATTTATGTTACGTATTCAAGAGTTACCAAACTAGAAATTCTCTATATCAGCTAAGAAAATGGAACAACAAAAACTGTGTACCCATGCAAAATGGAAAATTAAACCTATAAGAAACATGCTTTTTCTCATTTTGGAACTTTTTCCATTGCGGCAACTTGAGCCACAGCAACGCGTGGCAGGGTACAGCTAGTATATATATATATATATATATATATATATATATATATATATATATATATATATATATTTATATGTATATATATATATATATAAGAGAACGAAAATTAAAACTGTAAGTTGAACTTTACAAGCAAAATTTATTGTTCTATTGAATACTCCAAAAACAATTTACAAAGTCGTTATTCAGTTTTAAAGAATGCTATTCTTGCTATTCTCCTCATCAGAGGACAGAAAGAAATTAACAAATTATGCTAGAATTTTCTAGTTATGGCATTAAGTTAAACCGCAATTTATTGTAGTTATAAATTGCCAAGAAAGAAAATGCCGGGAATTATTCTCTATTAGAGTAGATAAACTAAGGACTTTATAAAAAAAAAAGTTAGAACTTTTTTAACAATAAAAAAATATATATATAAATTAAATATTTTACACATGTGAACGTAACGACTTTTATTCTATAAATAGATAGGCACTCGTCCAAGTTATCCGGAAATAGAAATCTTCTTACGCTCTAGAAAGACACGACGACATGTCAGCTACCAGTTGGCAAAAAACAGTGAACGGAACACTATGGCAAACACGTTAAGTATTTTTTTAAACTCATCGTAAATGTTTTTTATGTTACCTTGTTTTTAAACTTGTTTTTCTTGTTTTATTTATGTATTTGTCTATTCTCCTATCTTATTCGTCACCTCCCCATGCTACAAAGTAAACGATAAAAACAAACAAAATGCCGGAAACTAACGATATAAAAAAAATGCCAGGAATTATTCCTTATTAGAGTAGATGAACTTAGGACTTTATTTAAGTAGTATACTTAATATATACTATTACTGCAAGCTTACCTATATTGAAAATGCTTGCTTCTTGGCTAGCCAAGCAAACCATCTAATATAGTTAGCTTTATTTTCAAGTACATTCGAAATATAATACAGTGCCATTAGCAAAGAAAAAGTTACCTATGAAAACGAACCTCCTAAAGTAAAACTTTGAATAATTATCTAAACTCGAATGTAAGTTAATATTAAGCAGACTTTACAAATTAATAATAGTTAATTATTGGATTTTAATTAATTATAAGGTGAAACACCAATGATTCAAACTCGATAGATAACGACAAACTCCCACCCATTAATATGGGAGAGGAGATTATCATCAAAAGTGTCCTGAATTGTTAACTTAGCACCGGACTTACTACTTAGATATAAATAAGTCACTTGTACCCATTCCCCTCCTCCCCCCCTTTTTTTTAACGGTTAAGTAAAAGCTGCTTAAAGGTCGGTAGTACTTGGTGACCAGTAGTCTGAGATGTCGGAAATTTTTCTGTCTCTGTCTGTCCTTGTGGCCATGTAATGAGTAAGGGTGCTGGAGATAAACGTTTTGTCTGGGCTGGCGTTATCCGCCTGAGAGTCAGGGACCCGAACCTTGGATTAACCACTAAGGAGGCTGTCCTATCAGCGGGTGCAAAGTACTGGGACTGCTGTATTGCCATTTGGTGAGTGGATCTGGACCATGCAGTAGTCTCTGGTGGGGCCTCTCGATGCCATACTAGTGGGTAATTGTTACGGCTTTACCTTTTCGTGTGCTACAAAAAAAAAATTCCTGTCTTTTTCTCTCTTAGTTTCCCTCTCTGTACTGCTCTAACTAAGTATGCCGACCTATTCCACAAATCCCAAAACCTCAACATGAAATATCTCCAGAATAAAAACTCGATTAAACCTAGAACCCCATCTTCCAACGTAGACCCCTACTACAAGGTCTCCTTCTCCAACATCAGGGGTCTACGTTCCAACCTTCCAGAGGTTGAAACCCAATTACAGGAGGAAACCGAACATATTATTTCTAAGTGAAACTTGAATAGGGCCGACCACTTCCCTAGATGAGTTCATAATTAACGGATACTCAAATTTAACATATAAATCTGACCCCCAAGATCGCCATTGGCATGGAATATGTGCCTACATTAAGGATGGCTTCCCGTGTGGCAGGGATATCTCTAGAGAAGATCCTAATTTACCCTATATGTGCTTCAGGGTTGCACTTGCTAACACCACTGCATTTATATTTGCCCTCTATCGACCCCACAATAGCGGAGTTACTATCTTTGAGAGCATATCTGAGAAAATAGACCACATACTGTTTACACATCCCTCGGCTAACATCCACATCTGTGGTGACTTCAACGTCCATAACGTGGAATGGCTGACCCATTCAAATAAGACGGACGATGAGGGGAGGCTTTGTCATGATTTTGCCATTGCTTATGACCTCACTCAGATTGTTCGCGAGCCCACCCGTGTGCCCGATACACCCGGTCAATATGCAAGCCTCCTAAACCTTTTTCTCTCAACTTCCCCTGAGCTATGTTCATGTTCCGTTCATTCTCCTCTAGGATCCTCCAACCACTCCGTCGTATCAGTTAAGATAAAAACGAAATGTAATAAGTCCCCAGACGTACCCCTCCACCGTACTGTATATCGATACTCTATGGCTGATTGGGATAGCTTCCGTACATTCATATCTGATTTACCTCTGCACTCCATGTTTAAAAACGAAGTGTCCTCTATAGTATCAGATCTGACCGAATGGTTAATTGTAGGCATAGACCAATTCATACCATCTAAAAAATTCCAACAAAACCCTAACAGCCAGCCATGGTTCTCCCCAGAATGTGCTGCTGCTATCGCGCACAGAAATTACTTTTTCCATAGCTACCAACGTAATAGATGCACTGAAACTAAAGCTGCTTTCAGGACTGCCAGCAACCACTGTAAAAGAGTAATAAAAAATACAAGAGAGCTATATGCCCAGTCTGTTAAATCTAAGGTAGCTGATCAGCGGCTTGGTTCCCACCAGTTTTGGCAAATAACAAATAGGATCTTGAACAGAAGTGTGCGTTCTATCCCAGCCATTATCAATGGACCAGAGGTCATCTCGTCAGCGTCAGACAAGGCCAAACTATTTGCAAAGAACTTTGCAGCTAATTCTACCCTATGCGACGAAGGTCATCAACTCCCCATATTTCCTCCTATAACACAGAACGAGCTAGGTAACATACAAATATCCGTGCATGAGATCGCCAAGCTAATCAAGAACCTAGATTCCAGTAAAGCAACTGGCCCTGATGGCATCCCAATTATAGTGTTAAAAAAGCTTCAACCAGAACTTGCTCCCATACTTACGAAACTATTTAAGCGCTGCCTTAAGGAGAAGTGCTTTCCGACTCCCTGGAAGACCTCATCAGTTTGCCCTGTATTTAAGAATTCAGGTGATAAGTCATCTCCCTCTCAGTACAGACCAATAAGTCTCCTGTGTCTTATGAGTAAGTTGCTGGAATCCATATTAAATAGAGAAATAGTCAACCACCTCAGCAGGAATAACCTTCTTAGTGACACACAATATGGTTTCCGCTCTGCAAGATCTACAGCAGATGTGCTAACGGTTATATCTCATAGGATTAGGGAATCTCTTGACAAAGGCTTCCTTTCTAGGGCAATTGCTCTTGACATATCAAAGGCCTTCGACAAGGTATGGCATAAGGGTCTACTTCACAAGATTTCCAGCTACGGTATAACTGGAAATGTTTTCTCAATCATTAAATCATTTCTCTCTGATAGGCTCATAAGAGTAGTGGTAGATGGACAAAAATCGGAGGCCCGCAATATAAATGCTGGAGTCCCTCAGGAGTCAATCCTGGGCCCAACTCTCTTCCTGATCTATATTAATGATCTCCCTAAACACATACTTAAATCATTCGTTGACATCTATGCTGATGACATGACTATCTACGGCAACACATCAAAGGCGGTAAATGACAAAGTTCTCTCTTATTCTCTCTCCTCTGATCTCAAGCGCGTGGTTCAGTGGGGGAAGATGTGGCTGGTTACCTTTAATGCATCCAAAACCAAACTCCTATCCTTACATCATCAACGCTCTGATCCCCATCTGACATCAATTGTGATGGATGGCTCTCGTTTGGGTGAGGCCCCGTGTTTTGACAAGCTTCTGGGTTTGACCTTTACTCCTGATCTGAAATGGAACACGTACATCAAGTCTGTTGCCAAGGTCGCTGGAAAGATGGTGGAATCCTTCTACCGCTCCAGAAGATATCTCACAACTGATGCAATTCTCTATCTATATAAAAGCCAAGTACGTCCAAGGAAGGAGCTGCTAAAAACAGCCTATCCTGCCTTGACAGAGTACAAAATAGACTTTGTGGCTTAGTGGGGGATGCCCTTTTCTCTACCCTACAACCTCTCTCCCACAGAAGAGACGTTGAGAGCCTATCCTTGTTTTATCGTTATTTCCATGGCAGGTGCTCGTCTGAACTCCAATCTCTGGTCCCCCCTCGCCAATCTTTCATGAAAAACACCTGTCTAGCTTAATCCACTGTGAAAAATTTCCCCCACTCTATATCTGTGCCTAAATCAAAACACGGATTTCATGAACAAAGCTTCTTGTTAGAAGTGCACGCCTGTGGAACTCTGTTCCGTCTGCCTGCTTCCAACCGGACTACAACTTGGATGTCTTCAAGTCCAACGTTAACAAATTCCTAATGAACCGCCCCCTTAAGTAAACATTCATCAAATCTCCACACTAACGTAATGTATTTGCAATAACCCTTATCCCTGAGTGGCTTCCGGGCCTTGATAAGTGGTGATCACTGTGTAAAAAAAAAAAAAAGGAAAGCAAATGAAAAAATGTTGGATATGTAAAAAAAATGTAAAAACAAACCGCGCATAATATTTCAATTTGCATGAAAATTCTCTCAAGGTAATCCGAAAGGCGAAAATAGTTCTTTAGAGAGAACGGATTCCAAAATTAAATCCAGTGTCATGATGCATATAATCCGGTTGGAAAGTTCATTGCGCATATCAGATAAATACTACATCCTTTTGATTTCATTACTTTATCTCTTCTCTTCTCTTCTCTTCTTCTATCTATCTATATAAATAAAATGAACTCATTTTTTCCCGTCTGATTTTGACATTAATAGGATTAAAAATCAAGATATTTCATGCAAATATAATATGCACAAACGGCAGAACAATATCTGAGGTGTGTTATAGGCTTATTATTTCTCAAATTTCTCGATAATCTTAGATTTCTATACTTTTTCTGCTGAGAAGTCACGACCAAAATCGGTTAAGATCAATGGAAGTGGTAAAATATTTTCTCTCTAATAAATTCCTCCTCTCCCTGCCACCACTTAACACCGTTTGGGGATCGTTCACAAGGAACAGTTGAGAAGAGAACACCGGTTTGGCTTCGTAGTTCTTTCATGTGAAGTTATTTAAAATCACTAAACTAAGCTGCAGTGCTCTGTGGCGTAGTGGTTAGCGTGCTGGACAATTCACATTATATTTTCACGTTCGCGCCGACCTACCGTAGTCGTTTTTTTTTTTCCTAAACAACTGGAATGGACTTTTCTTGGTGGTCGAACTGTTAACGTTGCAGATGTTTTCTATTTTTTTTTTCACACTTTATTTTCCTACTTTTACTCATGACTCCGGGTTTGATCCTTCCTACTTACCTACCATAACATTTTTTAAAACTCCCCCCCGTCCCGGAAACGAACACTCGGTACCCCCGCTAGTATATATATATATATATATATATATATATATATATATATATATATATATATATATATATATATAGTTATATATACTAGCAAAAGTACCTGTCATTGACTGGGTTCAAATTCATGTGTTGCGATGAATTCACCAAAAATCTCATGAGAAACCTATATAAATCCCTCAGAAAAAATGCATTTTTTTTTAAATTAAAAAACAATGTATTTTTCCCCCGGGATTTATACGTTTCTCTGTTGAGTTGTTTGGTGAATTTTTACAATTCAATGAAACACGTGTAAGATACACATCCCCGTTTTTGATTATATTTGTATGTAGTTGTATCATTATTCGCTTTGTAATATTTTAATATTATTTTACTTTCATTTGTAAAATATAAAATTAAATATAAATTCAATATAAAATTAAATATAAATTAAATATAAAATTAAATCTAAACGTACAAGTATTTCATTTATTAATTATTATTTTAGTTTAATTTTAAAAATTTTAGATTTTTATTTATTTCACTTTTCTGCTTTAATGTATTATACTATAATTTATATACGCCATAACATCAAAGTGCGTTCAATAAGTAATGCCCTCGACATACTTCTCATAGCAAGAGAGCAACGAAACTTGGCTCAGTTATTAGTCTATCTCTATATAGGAACTAGTCAAAGTTACGCATTTCTTTCATCGTTTAATGCAGCTATAAAGAGCGGTTTTTTAGAACACTATATGTTGGTCTTACATCCACGACGTGACTTCGAAAATCAATGCTGCATTATCTGGGAAAAACGCTTCATAGCTTGGAAGAGATGAGGGTTAGAGGGTCAGGAGAGTAGGGAAGATGGAAGAGAATATCATAGTCACGCGTCCATGCTTCTGATCTGGTGACGTGCGCGTTGTGAACTGGAGCGTTGTCTTTCAGGAGAAGGATATTTTAGCTAATCTTAATCCACCTCTTTATTTTGACAACTTCTCTTAATTTCCTCTTAATTTCTTTGTCTGTAGTAGTCTTGCTCTCTGGATCATAGACTCACGTTCATCCTCTATAATTAGTATTTTGAAAATCTTTGTTTTATCTTCTTGGCATATTTCCAAAGTTGTCCCTGAGTACTCGACGCATTCTAGCTTTTGAAAAAATATCAACAACCTGGGAATCCATCAGGCAGACGCCTTATGCATATGTAAATGGTCATGAATGATAGTTTCCACAGATCTTGTACTAATATTGAGCTATTTGGCGAATAGTCATGCGTCAATTTTCGAAAATGCCAGCCTCAGTTTGACTAAAAAGGGTCAATCTGGGTAGTAACAAAAATAAAAAATAAAAATGTCATATAGATTACATAAAGATGCCTCTTCAATGGCGGAAAGGGGCGACCAGGTCTGGAAGCTGTTTCCATAGATTTCCGATCATGCTTGAATTAACAATGCCAGCGTTTTACAAGATCATCCTTTCAAATACAAAAACCGGATCACTGTACAACACTTAACAGGCTTCATCTAACAGCTGATTCAGTTCAAACACATTTAAATCAGAAACCACAATTAGTTTAGAGCTGTAATTTGCCACATAACCCATAGAGATATAAATCATTAAGGATGCAAAATTTCATCTAGATCTGACAACTGGAAGTGGGTCAGGGGCATTACTTATTGAATATCCCTCGTATATATATACACACACTTTTTCTGTTGATAATGCTTTCACGCGTAGTTTAACATGAACAAGAGAGACAAATTAAAATGAAAATGGTAATAAAACGTCAGACGAGACGTATTGGAGAACCCCTCTCTCTCTCTCTCTCTCTCTCTCTCTCTCTCTCTCTCTCTCTCTTTTACACACACACACACACACACACACACACAAACTCGCTCGTCGGAGACCGAATGCTTCATTAGTCATTTATCAATTCGACCGTATCTAGCGTCACAATCATTAAAAATAAAATCCACAATCAATAAAAGACAAAATGTGTAAATGTTTAACATATAATTGAACAATTATCAGTATTGTTTTAAATATGATTCTAGGTATCAAAAAGGGTTCTTACCCAGAATTCCCCTATATTAAAAACAAAAATAAGGAAAAATCTATATTATGCACGCATCAGTGACAAAACGAAAATATCATATTCCAAAAACTACGTAAATTGATCAAGTAGTTATATTTTTAAATATGAAAATCAAATTTTATGAGTATCCGATAGGTGGTTGTCTCGTCCCCATTTTGAAAAAAAAAATGTCAAGAAACAAAGGAAGATGACTTAACAATGATTTATACTTGCTAAATTATGTTGTAATGTCTACGAATTCCCATTAATCGACAAAAAGATTTTCTTAAAAAAATAAAACTACTTTATCAATTTATATGATTTTTGGAACATGATATTTTCGTTTCGTCACGACTACTTACACCAACTATATTTTCCTTTATTATATATATATATATATATATATATATATATATATATATATATATATATATAGAGAGAGAGAGAGAGAGAGAGAGAGAGAGAGAGAGAGAGAGAGGGGGGGGAGATACTCGTGGCAGTATCTAGCTTTTTACAGGGGATACATCGGACAATAAAATATTGATAGACAAGTAAATATTATTTAATTAGAATTCTTATTAAGATGAGTCATTTGTATTATTTATCCATTTATTTATTGCGGACAACTATCATCCTTATTTTCTAGTTGTTTCACGACGTTTCGACCAACTATTCCTCTGGCCTTCGGGGCCCATGGCGCAGTGAATAGAAACGTTCAATCTCTACGGTTCCAGGTGAACATTGTCTGAAGATAACGGTTTCAATCCTATCCAAAGCCAGTTAGAAGCTTAGTTGGCCAAAAACTATGGAAGACAGTAATTGCTGAGGATGCAGTTAGGAGATTCGGCGTTCCTATCTTGTCGCGGTTAGCCATCTTTCGAAGACTAGAGGAATAGTTGGTCGAAATCTTGTGAAACAACAACAAGAAGATGAGGATAATAGTCCGCAATAAATAAATAAAGTAAATTTTAAATAACCAAATCGACAGTTCTCCGTTAAAAGCTAGAAAAGTTTTATTTCATGACAAATAAAACATTCAATTCGTTAACAGTGTTCAATGCAGCAGTCAAAATTGCGCTAATTCGTGGACAACTATATATATATATATATATATATATATATATATATATATATATATATATATATATATATATATAAGGCACTTTGTCTGTGTGTACGTGCGCGAGAGAGAAAGAGAGAGAGTGAGGGAGTTCTTTTCCTATGGACGCCGATTTTAAAGAAATTCCACACAAATATACTTGATGTGTCTGGGAGTGTTCTTAGATGGGTTTGGTATCGGAATGCCTCTAATAAATATCGAAAATCTTTCATCAGAAACTTAAGCAGAAAAGCCTGTCGCAAAAAAATCAACAGTAGGTTCTTTGATAAGACATCCGTGTTTAAATTAATGTTTCTATTTAGGACACAATTGAACCATGATACTTGACTTTTGAATTTTATACTTTAATTCAAGTCATTATATAAGAATACTTTTACAAAATCAACAGTAGGTTCTCTACAGTGCAATGTAGACGATATATAATATATTGCGAACCAAGTCACTGTGGGAAAGAATGTGAAGCTTCCTTCCAATGCACCGAAGTTGATCTCCAACTAGATCAATCAATCGATTGGATTGGAAAATGAACAATTCTAATAGAAAAAAAGGGGGGAAAGTTTCCTTGGCCTTTGAGCATGGATCAAAGTGTAGTATCTGTTTTGATGCTGCACTTCACTTTTTTCACTCCACTTTTTTGGTCTCGATTAGTGGATGAGAAATCCTTCATGACTGATACATATTTTTTTTTTTTTTTACTAACTAGATTGCCTCTTTTAGCGAGAGCTGGTTCTCCCCCACATTAAAAACCGATCTTGCATCTAACTCTACCCTCGAGGGGAGGCAAGTAAAGAACAGAAAACTTTACCGATTTCGATTATTATAAAAGTATGGTGTGAAACATTCGTTCATCCTCATTCAATCCCGGGCATCGTTAGGACTCCCTGCTAGCCCTATACAAAATGGTTCATACCAACTACATGTGCTTACATTTTCTATACGCTATCGTGACTTGGACCCATCACATCTTATCTAGGTCAAATTTACAACGCGATACCAATACTCATTAATCCTTATCCTCGAGTGGTCTTCGAGCCTTGATAAGCGGGTACTCTCTCGTAAAAAAATAACCCTACAAAACCACTGCTGAACAGGTGATTCATTGCTGATTAGTTTCTGATTAAAATTGCTTGTTACAATATCGAATGAACACGCAATGAAAACAGAATCTAATCATTTGGTGACATCTGTAGAAGATCCCGGTTTAATATCTGATTCAGCTTACGTTAAAGCTGCCTGACAATTAACCGCCACCATTTTTATTTCCGTTTGTATTTCCGGCCTTGTCTGATTTGACAGATAATTAGCGACCAGTGCTGAGGGAAAATAGCATTTAACAAGTCTGTATTGAATTACTACCAACGGATATATGGGAAACAACACGTGACACAATCTTTTTTAAAAATGAATTATAAAGGAATTTCAGAAATGAAAAACCTAAAAGTATCCCATTAAACCCGTGAGTATCGATACACTCTCCAATGAAAAGAGGCATCTGATATCTCCCGGAGGCAATTGAGTCTTCTGGAGATCCCAAAAGAGAGAAAAGAGTAGATGTGCGCTTTGCAAAGCAAGTTGTCAGGAAGAGGTCTAGAAGACTTGGTAAATGCTCGTTAGCATCGGGTATGTGATTAGGTTTGTCAACAACCAAAGCTTATAAGCAAAGGTAAATTCATAACAAAAGTATTCTTTATCATCAATCTTATTAGAACAGGCAAGTCATTCTTCGACGAGGACATTAAAGTCATCCCAGATTTTAATATCAATAGAAGGATATACAAACAGAAATTTATCAATGTTTTTTTGTTTTTTTAGATGTTCGTCAATGAAAATAACTCCATTATCTTTTCTTCTTTTCTTAATCATTTCCAAACTTTTTTCCATGGAATGCTGGAGAAACAATAAAGTGCAAAAATGAAAAATATGGAAAATAAAGGAAGTATGGAAGCACATAAAGCGTCTTCCTTTGGAACACGTGAAAAGCCTCTCCTTTTTTTTCTTTTTTTTTACAAGGTGGTCACCACTTATCAAGGCCCGGAAGCCACTCAGGGATAGGGGTCATTGTAAGTACAGTACGTTAGTGTGTAGATTTAATAAAGTGTCTACTTAAGGGGGCGGTTCATCAGGAATTTGTTTACGTTGGACTTGAAGACATCCAGGTTGTAGGCAGGTGGGAAGCAGGTAGACGGAACAGAGTTCCACAGGCGTGCAGTTCTAAGAAAGAAGCTTTTTTCATGGAATCTATGTTTTGATTTTGGCATAGATCTCCTATTGAAAGCACAACTTCTATGTGCATCGCGACCTTGAAGGTCATGTTTTGAGGTCATATTCGAATAACCTGAAATCTTGTTGAAATCATCGATAGAGATTGATTGGCCAATGCTTCATTATTCAGACAGAACTAACAAATCAACATTGGGCTCAAGTAGATGCAATATCGAAAATTAGACTTTTAATGTGGAAAAAAAGATTAAAAATGGATTTAGCTTTTTTGTATTTGGTTTTCAAAATATTGTTTTGGATGCAGACTATAGTTAAGAGCCTGTTTTCTTTAAATAGTTGCCCTTTCAAGTTTTACAAAGTAACCAGAACTAGCAAAATTGTAATATTATGTTTAGTGTAAAGTCGTGTATTTTTTTTTTTTTTTTTTCATTTAAACCATTAATTTCCAAAACATTTATTTTTTATTGCAAAGGGAATTAACTATGGACAAATACACATTTATTTCCCCTTTTTAAAATGTCTTCCCTACAAAAAAAAATCCATCCGATCCGCTCCAAATATTTTCTGGGCAGAATTAAATTATAGCTAAGATAGTCAGTTACGACATTAGTGACGTCACGGATGCTGCTGACACAACTGCTGTAAAACACATTTTCAATTTTGTATGGTCTCATTTATTCGTGTCTTTCTGTATTGATACCAGTTTAATAATTTCAAGTATTACCTTTAGCATGTAAACCCTTATTATATTGCATCTTATATGTCAATGCCGTTCTTATAATCGACCATTAGATATGCTTAACTGACGTAAATATGTATACAGTAGTAGATATATAAACGGTCTGGCTCATTTATCGACAAGATTTCTAAAACGTTTTTAAAACATTATTTGTTGTTCAATATCAACAATTTCGATTGTTCGTACGAATTTCATTTCTAATAATTATTATCGTTAGAAACTAAACAAATTCCAACACAAAAAGAGTAACAAAAACGCAAATCAAAGAAAAACAAATACAAATGCAGCGATTATTCAGTCTGTGCGTTTAGTGACGAAGTTACTATTTAATACTTAAGCGTGATATAACGAAGAAAATTCTCATATTTTTTGACAATGTTGATTATTGTGATGCAACCTACCTGTAGGAACCAAAATAGCGTAATGGTTAGACGCACAATGATCGTTTAGACAGACGGGTTTCGATCCTAGTTTGAGGCAGTTGCTAGTCTAGCTGCGCTGAAAAGTTGATGTAACTCTTTATAGGTGACTACATACACACAAACACACACACACATATATATATATATATAAGTGTGTGTGTGTGTGTGTGTGTGTGTGTGTGTGTGTGTGTGTGTGTGATGAACTCTCCCGTCGATTTCGACGTATGAACTTCCACAACAACTAAGTTGCTCGAAAATCCACACAGATGATTTATTTATAGTGGTGAAAGATTTGTAATAATCAACCACACGTTTTGGTATTACTGCTAACCTTTGTCGGTGCAAATGACTGTCAAAGAACAGAGCATACAGTAGTGCTACGTGTTTAGAATGAAAAATTGATTGTGAAATCGCCACGTAAAAATGATGCAAAACCAAGGAATTCCTTCGTTTAACAATTTTATTTAAAAGAGATTTAGATGAGCCGCTGGGTGCGTAATGATCGGAACTGTCTTGTGTTATCTCTCGATGACATGGCCGACTGCCTCGTACCCACCAAGGGGGATAACTCTTTTGCCAGTTCAAGGGCAATAACCATTTCTTTGTTCTCGTTAGGTAGACCCTAACAAGTAGACCGCAGGTTTTTTCATCAGAGTGTTCTTCTCCTATATGCATATATTAACGAAGACTGGTGGTGCATCTCTCCCAGTGAATTAATGTGCCCCCAGATACTAATCTGGACCTTTCTACGACTGAGCACGACATATACAGCGCCTAGCCTTCCCAAATGGTTATCCATCTGGTATTGGTCAGGCTCAACGTTGCTTAACTTCGATGATCTGGCGAGAACCGGTGTGTCAACATGATTGTGCCGTATATATATATATATATATATATATATATATATATATATATATATATATATATATATATATATATATATAATGTAGCAGCCGAAACTTGCTACAATCACAGGCAGGTGCTAATTCTCACGGCTCGAGATTTGAATTCCATTTTCTCCCTGGCTTGTCTAATCACAAGCCAGCTCTCAATCACCTGACTCAGTACATAAAAAGCGAAATCAAAAAACCCTCTGTTTCTATCCTTCTGGCCTTGCAGCAGACTTCGCCTGGGTCATTGGCCCCAGACCTAACGTGAATACAACAAGCCAACATGGCTATCGTGAAAACTTGCTCCTCATACATATTCTTTGCTCTATCTCTACTATCGGACGAACGCTTCTACATACGCAAACACATTAAACACTTTTTTCTTTCTTTCAACAAGCCTGATCCATATCTAATTGTCGGATATCTAATCTACGTCCCCACATCAGAAACTCTTTTCACGACTACTATAAATACAAGCGCGCACGAACACTGAACTCTTCTACTAAACCGTTTCTCTCGTGTACACGTTACTAACGAAGATGACAAATAAAGTTGTTTATTAAATGTTAAAATGAGATTTCCTTTTGTTGTCTTCATTATTAACTTCATATATAAATATATATATATATATATATATATATATATATGAACAAAAGGTTTATATTCCAAATTACAAGATGTCGTCCATCTTACCATTTATTTCTTTCAGCACATTAAATTGTTCAATTCTTGACAGTACCTGTTCCGTAGCGTAGAAACATTTATATAATTACTAGCATGGGTTCCTAGCATTGCCCGGGTATTTTTTTAAACTTTGACCCCTACTATGACCCCATAAAATGTATTGTTTTGGGCTCAAATCATATTATTAAGTTAGATCCATGTCCAAGCAACCTATATCTAAAATTTCAAGTTTTTAGACCCAAAATTGTCGGAGGAGTTTGGTAGAGTTCTCAAATGTCAAATCCTTGACTTTGACCCCTTAATCACCAAATTTCTGGCCGAAAACCGATCACATCGATTTTCACAAATCTCAGTACCTTGTATATCAAATTTCGAGTCTGTAGACTAAAAATTGACTGAGATATTGCGTAGGGAAATGTACACACACAGACACACAGATAGATAGATAGATAGATAGATAGATAGATAGATAGATAGATTAAACAAAACTATATACGTACTAGCATTGGTGCCCGGCGTTGTCCGGGTGTTTGGAGGTGTATGCTGAGCAACAAAAAAAAACGGTCAATTTTTTTAACTTTGACCCCTATTATGACCCCTTAAAGTTTATTGTTTTCGGCTAAAATAAAGTTATTAAGTTAAATCCATATCTATATTTAGAATTTCAAGTGCGTATACCATAAATTGTCGGAGGGGTTTAGTAGAGTTCTCAAAGGTCAAATCGTTGAACTTTGACCCCTTAATCGCCAAATTTCTGGCCAAAAACCGATCACATCGATTTTCCCAAATCTCAGTACCCTGTATATCAAATTTCGAGTCTGTAGACTAAAAATTGACAGAGTTATTGCGTATGGAAATGTAAACAGACACACACACACACACACACACACGCGCACACACAGACACGTTAATTTTTATAGATATACTAGCATGGGTGCCCGGCGTTGCCCGGGTGTTTGGAAGTGTATGTTGAGCAAAAAAAAGGTCAATTTTTTAAAACTTTGACCCCTATCCTGACCCCTTAAAATTTATTGTTTTCCGCTCAAATCAAGTTATTAAGTTAGATCCATGCCCAAGGAACCTATATCTAAAATTTCAATTGTTTATACCGAAAATTGCCGAAAACCGATCACATAGATTTTTCCAAATCTTAGTACCTTGTATATCAAATTTCGAGTCTGTAGACTGAAAATTAACAGAGTTATTGCGAAGGAAAATGTACACAGACACAGACACAGAGACACGTTCACTTTTATATATATATATATATAGTACAAAACTTTGCTGAAATTCAAAGACTAACATTTTTCATATAACTTTCGTTTAATTATACCGTGGATTTCCTCATTACAGCTGCTTCGTTAACGGGGGGGCAATTCCATAATTTTATTTTCCATAGAAATTTTTCAACCTATCAACTCGTCAGATGCGATTTCCTTCCGCTGTTATTTAACAAAAAGTTGTTTTGTACATCATAAACCTGGTACGTTTGGGGGGAGGATTCTATGACCACGTTCTTATACGCGTAGATGTTTATGGAAAAATATGTTTATTCAATTATATTTCACGTTTTCTTTATATCAAACCTGTAATTTATGAAGCTGGATGTAATTACAGAGACTATATATATATATATATATATATATATATATATATATATAGAGAGAGAGAGAGAGAGAGAGAGAGAGAGAGAGAGAGAGAGAGAGAGGGAGAGGGAGAGAGGGAGAGGGAGAGAGGGATAGATAGATAGATAGATAGATAGATAGATAGATAGATAGATAGATAGATGAATTTATTTGCTATTTCATTAAGGCAAAACGTCATATAAAAAGAATGGTTATAAATGCTATATACCAAGACATTTCGACGCCTGATGCTTCTTGTCCGAAGAGAAGAACGGAGCTAGGTTACAGCTATAGGGAGATGTGACATCTAGCTTAGTATACATACGGATGGAAATGAAAAATAAAAGAACGATGACTGAAATATAAAACAAAACATAGGGATATGATATAATAGTTATATAACTCGTGGGAGGGTGATGTTAGAGGGGAGCGATAGAGATTATAATAAATGAATAATAGAAAAATGCGGTTGAGGTAGGACAAAGGAGTATATAAAATGGAGAAATACGATAATTGTGGGAAAAGAATAAGAAAAGTATAAAAACAGAAAATGCAGGCATCAAAAACTTCAATGAAAAAAATAATCATTTACGAGAAATTGGAAAAATGGAAAATGTTTATAAAACTTCAAAAGTAATGAGACTGAAACATTTTTAAGTCATTTAAAAATATTTATCCATAGAAATAGTTTTATAAAAATAACGGTGATGTAAAACAAGGTCAAACATTTACACTAAATTACGAGGGGCGTTCCAAAAGTAATACCTCCTATTTTTATTCCACCCAAATGGATCATAGAGGAATGAAAAATACATTGTTATAATGAGTGGACTTATGCATTCATGATCTAAATGTTTCATTATACTGTCTCATTTATTTACGGTGTGAGACTCTAAGAAAGCAACCCCTGTCATAGACGTGCGCCAGACGCGTCATTGAATTC
This sequence comes from Euprymna scolopes, assembly GCF_053919585.1. Classification (NCBI taxonomy): domain Eukaryota; kingdom Metazoa; phylum Mollusca; class Cephalopoda; order Sepiida; family Sepiolidae; genus Euprymna; species Euprymna scolopes. Next base: position 5,290,994 of record NC_136483.1, on the reverse strand, counting down.
GTCTATGCAGAAAAAAATGAACGGATCAACATTCACTAGAATCTGTTGAATGTTTACGAAATTGATGCAATTGATGTCAGCATAGTTAGGATGGGTTCATCGATTTCAGAGTAGCAAGAGATGTGGGTGATAAAGCGAACTGGATTTTTACAACCGCGTCATCGAAAGAATCTAGCGAGACTGCATTGAGAAGGATGGTGACTATGTTGGAAAGTAAATTTTGTAGCAAAATGTTCGTTTGATTGGTACCACTCTCGTCTTCGTAGCTCTTCAGCGGAGGAGGCGTTACTTTTTTAACGATCCTCGTATACTAACAATCATTCGACGTGTCTAGTTTATTTACAAATGTTCCACTACATGAAACTATTAATATTTGTGACGACGCTCTTTACAATAATAATTTAATCCTGCCACCTTTCCCCAGGGACGTATTTGTTGAACTCATGATGATCTGAACTAAAGCAGTAGAATTTTTATAAGTATTAGTTCGATAGTTTATAAAAATTCCATGTATCAGTTCGATTGCTTATAATAAGCAACCCAACTAATATATTTATAACTAATATTGGCATTCTTATTACATTGAATTTTTATAAATAATCAAACTAATATATTGAATTTTTATAAATAATCAAACTAATACATTAAATTTTTATAAACAATCAAACTAATACATTGAATTTTATAAACAATCAAACTAATACATTGAATTTTTATAAACAATCAAACTAATACATTGAATTTAGTTTATTTTTGAAAGATAAAAATAAATCGTCACTTACTTCTTTTGCATTGTCCAAAGCGAGAGAAAAATATGGCATTGAAGAAGCCATAACTGAAAAGCATCCACAATGTAAATGGCATGGTAAGGGTTCGATTCCAACTCGCACCCTTTCAGTGTCAAAGATGTAGAATATTTCCAAAAGTACCAAACTTTGCGACAATTTTCATTCTGACAAACAGTTTTGTTTCAAGAAAAAAGAAAAACATTTCTGATCCTATTGATATATTTTGATTTTATTTTTTCTATCGTCCACAAATATGTTTGAGTATACTTCTTAACCTATATACTCAAATTATATTTGATCTACAGATATAAAATTTGGTATATACAGTATTCAGACATGTGGGAAAATTTTTTTATCGGTTTTCATCCGGAAAAAAGCTGCTTATGGGTAAAAATTGACAAATTGGTACGTTGGGAGGGGGCTCGTATTTTTATTTGTTTGCCAACTGTTTCACAAATGCGCATGCATGGTTCACATGACAGATTCCTTATGTTAAGAATAAGTAGGTTTGAAAACACTTTTTAAAGATGGTGTAAAGCTTTGTTATCGTATTTGACGCACTGTTTTTAAATTTTGGGTTCGATCTCAGTTCGAGTATTTTTTTTTTTTTTTTACTTACAAGAAGTGAACTGTTAGAAAAAACGTAATACTCGCATGCACATGTCTCAGTTTTTCCGGGTTTTTTTTTTTAAAGGAATTTAACGTTACGTTTAATACTGGGCAGCACCGGTTACATCCTCCAGTAATATAATAAAGTCGTGCAAACTTGTGTGTCGTTTGTAGTTTAATCGGCTGAATTGACTCAAGAATTTCGAAACTTTCTGCTAAGTTTAAGTTTAAAATAGCATTTTCGTTGGTCTGTCGATTTTAAGTTTAAAATAGAATTATGTCAGTCTGTCACGCTTAAGTTTGAAATAACATTTTCATGGCTAATCGCGTTAATGAAATTGATGTGTTCTTTTTTTTTTCACGCGAGAAAAGAAAAGTATAGATTTAATCCGATGTTTATTTTAGTTTATTTTTTCACCGTTGTTGTGAATTCGAATAATACAAAATTGATTCGTGTCCGCGTAGTTGGGTTTTGAAAAGTGTGCTCCAATTTTTTCCAAAATCGCGACCAGTGTGCCTGACGAAGGTCGGAGGATGCACTGACCAAAACGTTGCACAAATAACAATCAAGATGGGAACAATAGTCCGATGAAAACAATATATATATATATATATATATATATATATATATATATATATATATATATATATATATATATATATATATATATATATATTTAGACAGCAAGGCTTCCTTTAGACATGCTTCGTTGTATAAAACCAACAAGAAAATGTTTACTCTTTTTTGTCAATAGATTTGCGTGAACTTTCACCTACACTGACTTTTTCATACCAATTGAATACAATATTATTGTTTTCTCCTGTTTTTTACCCCAGATAATTCCGTTTTATGATGTCGTTTTTATAATCAATTATCGATTTAATAGTTTTTGCGATACAAAATGTTTTATAATATTTTTAATTACGTATTCATTCTAGTCGCATGTGCTGTGCAGTTGATTTAAAGATCAATATTAATGTTTTGATTGTCTAAGTTATTGTTCAATGCCTATATGTAAAGCAAATATGTTTATGTGTCTGTCCACGCATTAGTAGTCGAGAATTAATGTCTGAATCGTCGTGTTAAGAAGCAGTAAATTCTTTGCTTGGTTTTTAAATGATTAAGTTTCTTTACGATTAAAATTTCAGGAGAATCTCTTTAGAGGTATGCGAAATCGAAGCGTTTAACCGGAAACAAATTATGGCATGCACGTAGTTTCTACGAGGATTTTTTTGTTTGGAACCACGATTAACAGTTGTCCCTTAATTAGCGGAATTCTAAGTTTTATTTTTTTAACTGTGAACAATTGTCACCAACTTGCATCTTTTTGTCATAAAAACGGAGAAAATTGGAATTTCTTTGGAGTTTCTTCAATGGTGAACGATAATAACACATTTCACACACACACAAACACACACATACACAAACACACACACACACACTCACACACACCCACACACACATATATATATATATATATGTATAAATATATTTTCTTATTATATATCAATCCTCATATAAGAAGCTCGATGTGATTACAGAACAATATATAGAATAAATGACAAAAAGTTATATTCCAAAATTCATGATGTTGACCATCTTGTAATTTATTCCTTTAAATCAGTTGACTTATACAATTTTGACAGTATCTGTTTCGTAGCGCCAAATCAATCACTTAATTATTATATTAATTAGTGAATATATATATATATATATATATATATATATATATATATATATAAATATATATATATATATATATATATATATAAATATATATATTAAGGATGGGACGATTCCAATATTTTTCCGATTCCGATACATTTACCAATTCCGATTCTTTATAAATCTCTAAATATTTAACTATGAAGTTGCTTTTTTTGCTGATTACCCTAAAAACACGCGTTAAATACGCAGATGTTTTATCAAATGTAAAAATACACTTGTAGGGGAGGGTTATCTATAGATTGTTAGCGTTACTTGTAATTTAAAATCAACAACGGTTTATTATTTTATTATTACTGCCGGCAGTCGAGAATTTTGTTTTAAACAAAATAAAATAAAAATATTAAAGGAATCGTTTTTGGCATGGGAAAATAGTCAGAAAATTTTCCGATACTGATTACGATACTACCAAGAATTCTGATTTTTCCGATTCCCAATTCCGATTAGTCGTTCCAACACTAATATATATATATATATATATATATATATATATATATATATATATATATATATATATATATATATATACGCGCTTGTGTCTACGTGCTAGCAAATGTTAAAAGTATAGTTTGCATAACAAATGATAATTATCTGCATTAAGTGTAATATTTTTATATGGAAATCGCTCCATACAGGACATGAAGCCATTGGATGTAATGAGGCAAAAATACTACTTCAAAGTTAAAACTAACCACTGATAAATGTTTTATGGATATATTCCGGCCCACAAAACAGCATGTCTTCCCCCTTTGTCAGAAACATCGCTCATAGAATGTGAGGACTAAAGGACAAAATAAAGGAAGAGGGAGTTACAAGGTTGGCGAAAGTAAACCCAACATCCTCTCTCTCTCTCTCTCTCTCTCTCTTTGCTGCAATTTCACGATATCACCTATCCTCAGAATTGCATGTGTAGCTCGTCCTATCAATAATGTACATGAAACCGGGTGAAAACATCATTTCATTTCATATTTTGTACGAGTAGGGCCCATGGAAATAGATTTACTCAACAAATATGTTCTGATAAAGCTGATATGTTTCTATATATCGCAAAAATTTAATTTTTTTTCTAAAGAAAAACCAATAAAACGCAGCAAATATGAGTGTATTAACCTTTCTATGAAAATAATGTCCATTGTATTTTAAATGTAGAACTGATCCAAATGAGAGAAATTATTAAGTAATAAGAAATACTCAGAAAGTAATAATGTGCTACATAGTTCAATGCGAATAATAAATTCACATTGTAAGAGACACCCTTTAATTAACTCCTTCAGTCCAACACCACTTGGTAGACAATGTTTTTTTTTTCTTTTTTGCACTGTTTCTTTCGAACGTTCCTTTTTCACGTAATGTATTGCTGACTTCTTTTTCAGTGAAGATATATAGATATTCGTAAACGAGGCTACGCCAAAACAAGATCACTCTCATATTCTTAGCCAGGATTGCCAGATTGGACTTTTTAAAGCCAAATTTCGCGAATTTGGCGTTTTTTTTTTTGTTTTTTTTTTAAGCAGTTTGGCCTTTTATGCTTGTACTTGGCCTTTTTCTGAGCGTATCGTACGGACTACGGAAGGGAGAAGCAGAATAAAATATAGATTACATTGAAAATCTTTTATATTATTTAATTTACAATGTTTAATTTACAATGTTTTTATAATTGAATCTACCATAGAAAATGCGATATGAATCGTAAACACTGTCGTATATAATGTGACCACAAATGTTTTCAACTGATGTAACTTGATATTTAAAAAGACGTCGTAAATGTTTGAAAAAGCAAGTAAGAACACAATTTTACATGAAATGTATCACATCTGCTTAAAATTAAAAGTAGCTTTTATATATATATATATATATATATATATATATATATATATATATATATATATATATATATATATATATATATATATATTAGAATGTGTGTGTGTGTTAGGACACTTCTCAACCTATATACTAAACGATTTTTTATCTACAAACTTGAAATATGGTATATAGGGTATTCAGAAATGTGGAAAACGTTTTCATCAGTTTTCATCCGAAAAAACGGGGACGCTAAAGGGTCAAAATTGAAAAATTGGTATCTTGGAGTTATCGGATTTTTATCTGTTTTTCAACTGTTTCACAACTGCGCATGATGGTTATCGTATTTGACTCACTATCTTTAGGTTTTGGTTTCGATCTCAGCTCGAGTATTTTTGTTTTACTTACAAAGCGTGAACTGTTTCGAAAAAAAAACATAATACTCGCATGCAAATGTCTCAGTTTCTTTTCGTTTTTTTTACTTCAATTTTACGTTTTTGTGTATAATAAATAAAAAAGCTGCATTAATTAAAATATAATATTTATGAGTATATATATATATATATATATATATATATACATATATATATATAAAATCACGATATTTGATGTCTCCTCGATGGTTCTGCGAAGGAAGAGAGATGTAAAAATTATTTTCGATGAAGACAAGTCTTTTTTTAATTTCTATTTTATTTATTTTACACATTAGTATATACACATTATTCAAATATACATATATATTATTAATATTATTTTATTTACTTACACTTATGATTTATTTTATATAAGATATTTATACATATATATAATTCATGTATGAATATATGTATACCACGCTGATGAGCCGTAAATACGACGAAACACGTGTCCATGGATAATTATTAATAACTAGTAATCCAAATAAATAAACATATATATATATATATATATACATATCATATATATACATGTAACATGTATATATTTGCCTCTGTCTGTGTGTGTGTGTGTGTGTGTGTGTGTGTGTGTGTGTGTGTGTGTGTGTGTGTGTGTGTGTGTGTGTGTGTGTGTGTGGATATTATATATATATATGTGCGTCTGTGTGTGTGGATATATCATATATATTTGTGTGTGCGTATGTGTGTGTCAATATAATATATATATATATATTATTATTATTGCTATTATTATTATTATTATTATTATTATTATTATTATTATTATTATTATTATTTAGACTTGCACTGAAATGTATAAGGATATTTGTCCATGATGCCGTATGTCTTGAAACTGCATTAAAGTATTAAGTTAATCCCTCTGTAATTGTGTTTATGTGTGTGTGTGTATATATATATATATGTATATATATTTTTCACAACTGCGCATAATGATTATCGTACTTGACTTATATATATATATATATATATATATATATATATATATATATATATATATATATATATATATATAATGTAATAACTGAATAAAAAATAAATTGATGTAAATTATCTTTAATTTATTTCTACGAACGTGTCATACATATCACATACTCCGTGGATTGAATCTTATAAGCCCTTGACATTTCTATGGTTAAAAAGAAAAACAATGATATTCGATGCTGTTATCTTAATGCCAGGTACTTTTTATCATAAGTAGCTTGTAAAAAAGTTGCTTCAACGTCATAAATTTCGCATATTTCTTTTGCGTGTTTCGTGATTTCGCGTAAAATTGATACATGTATCGGTAATCGATTGTCAATGAATCGATAGGAATCGATTGATCTGTTTATAGTTTTGACATCTATCTTCAATAGGATCTCATTTTATTATTATTATTATTATTATTATTATTATTATTAGTAGTAGTAGTAGTAGTAGTAGTAGTAGTAGTAGTAGTAGTAGTAGTAGTAGTAGTAGTACAGCATCTATCGGTCATATATTAGCCGGGGTAGTACCGGTTCGAAGTGTCCCAATATAATATTCAATCTTGTTTAGCAATGTGTCTACGGGAAATACGAAAAATTTTCAGTCAAGAGATATATTAACACAAAATCAATCTTTTTTTCTCTCCGTATTAGGCAAGACAAGATTACCTAGCCTTGGTAGAGCATGTAATGATTTTGGAGGAGAAAAAAACTGAAACAACACCAATTGTTCTCCGCTTATTCCGGTATTACTTCCGCTAAATTATTTCTCCCCGCTGGGTTAAATTACAATTAGTGAATTTGAAACTCTTTTTTCGTTATAAACTGCTTATTGAGTAGTCACCTATTCAGAGAGTGACCATTGTCTCTCAAAGCAGGGGAGAGGTAGTCAGTCAACAAAAAGATATATATTTATTTGATTTCGATCACTAAAACTATTGTGCCGTAAATGTTGGATATTATTTTGAAAAAATTTTTCTCAATTATTTTTAAAGAACATGACCTGATGTTTGCCATAAACAATTGGCTAAATAGAATTGAGTAAAATGCACCTTGTATAAAAATAAAACTATTAATCTATATAGATAAAACATGTGTGTCTGTAAATATTTAACCGATAAACTCTAAAGTCACTGGTCACTTGACACTGAAATTAACAGGAAATAGTAACCATACCACGAATGGTTTATAACGAGTAAAATCTTTTTTGGGTAACGCGTATAGAAATATGTCGGCAAGTTGAAATGCAAAATGTTCATTTCAACTTGCCGACATATTTTATTACTTTTGCGCATGCGCAAATTTATTAATAGCTGGAAGTGATTTAATTTTAAACCTTTTTTATTTATTCGTTGATAACTCAAACGACTAGGGCGCTAAATGTTTTCATTTCGATTCTAGCTGATGTCATTCAAGTCATTTTTTTTCTTCTTTTGGAATTAGTACTATATCATATTCAATAGAGAATTAGCTCTGTAATTACAAATACTAAATCTGCATGAATTGAAATATATTTAACCATATTTTACGACCAGACAAGGCGGAGCGGAGCGCTACCTGCTAGTCCTAAAATATAACGGAGATGAGACTTTACTTTATATAATAGATATATAATAGATATTTAAAATTAGTTCCATTTTATATTTTAAAACTCTTTAGATAAAATAAAAATTTAAAAATGATTTGAATAAAGTATTTTTTAATAAAATATTTCACAATGAAATATTTGTATACAATATCAAACTGTGTGTGTAATTTTTATTATTTTCAGATCTGCACCTGTGACTATAAGTCTTCTCAACGCTCCAACACACACCCCTTCTGGCGTGTGTAACTTGGAATTTAGTTATGCGGGAATACATATAGATGCATTCATTGTGTATTTATGTGTGTATACGATATTAGTGTGCGTGTGTATGTGTGCACATGTTTGTGTGCGTTTATTATTAGTTTAGTTTCCACACTAAAAGAAGTTGGTTGATATTAGTTACCAGAGCACAAGTGACAACAAGTCTCCTTAACTGTACAGTACATTCCTCTGTGTGTGCGCGCGCGTGTGTGTATGTGTGCGCGTGTGTGAGTGTGTGTGTGTGTGTGTGTGTGTTAATTTTTTCTGAAGGGATTTAATTTATAAGCGATTCGTAAACACAATACAAGTCCAAAGCTTCAAATGCATCTTGAAAAAGCCTTAATAATAAAGTTGCGGGCGAAATATCGATCCAGACACACCTCTACGACTGCGTTTACTTCAATTTTTTTTTTCAACTATATTCAATTGCTCAATAATTTTCACTAATATATTTGATATATAAATTCATAATCACATTCAAGGCATTCAGCAGATTCGTGTTTTGCTTTTTTGTTTGTTATTGTTTTTTTGTTGTTGTTTTTTTTAGTCAAAACTTAAAACAATAAAATAATGTTTCTCCAAACAGAAAACTTTTTTTTTCTTTTTTCAATCAATGATAATTTAATTTCCAAGGAAGTGTTATATAAATTTATCCAAAGAGAAAGATCTGCAATAAAAAATAAATTTTTAAAATCCGGTTTTGGAGGGGAGGTCGATATTTGCCGGTTGTTAAAACATATTTCCTGATAAAATGGGGTAAAACTCGATTTTAAAAAATCCAAATTCATATGTATGCACCTGCGTTTTAAAAAATCCCGATCTTGGAACGTTCGACTTTTTATTCAATTTACTAAAAGAGTAAAAGTTAGATACGAAGCCGGTTTTAATGTAAGGAAACTCAGCTCCTTATAAAGGGAAATCTCAGATGAGAAGGAAAAAATACAAATTGTCTCATCGAACTTGGGACAAAATCGATAATACATTTCTATCCTAATCCAAAGGTCGATTGATATTGAACTTTGTAATCTTTTTTTTTATGAAGAGTTGAGCCGTTGGTCATGCCTCAATTTGGTCTGTCATGTTTGTTTGTTTTTGTTTTGTTTTTTGTTTTTGTTTTTTTTTTTGTTTTGTTTTGTTTTGTTTTTTTTTTTTTTGTTTTTTGTTGATTTTTTTGTTTGTTTGTTTTTGTTTTATTTATTTATTTATTTTTGTATTTTTTTGGCTTTTCTTTTTTTTTGGGGGGGGGGGATTTAAATGCGACAATTGTTAATGATTTGTATTATGCTTTTCTGTGTTTCATCCGATGAACTGCTAAATGTCTTTCTGCGTCGGCCGGTGCGTGTGAGCATCGAAAAAAAAAATGCATCGTTTTTTTTTTGTGTGTTCTCGCAAACAACAAGCGGAGGGGACTGTGAAGCGAACTACACAACTCGATTACCTGTATTCGCTTTCGGGGAAAGAACTGCTTTCTTCTTCTTCTTCTTCTTCTTCTTCTCCTTCTTCTTCTTCTTCTTCTTCTTCTGTTTCTTCTTTATCGTCTTCTTCGACGTCCTTCTTCTTCATCTCATTCTCATTCTTATTCTTCTTTTTCTTATTCTTTTTGTTTCCTTGTTCTTCTGCTACTATTATTTCTTTTTCCTTTCCTTCTTCTTCAGCTTTTTTCTCTTGGCGTGGATCCTAGCTTGGATAGGATATATAAAGGACAGCTGCGTTTTTGTAAATGCCAAAACTCATGATTACAAAAAAAAAATGTTACAAATGACGAATGGAAAACAACGGACTAAAATGCATCTTATGAATATGAAAGGTCATGAAAGGTCACTATTTAGCAAGTGCTAAATTCACCAACAGAATGTTATGCACAAAAGAATAAAATAAACATTAACGAATTAAAAATATTTTCATGCATATATAACTATTCCATAAGTGTGAAAGAGTTTTAGAAATAAGTTTAGAAAACTTCAAGTTTGTTAGTTTTTCGAATATGGAAGAATAAACGATAGAAAAGTTTATGTTAATGTGTTTCCTTTTTGTTTTCCCTTTTTTTCCTTCAATTTTCTTATTTTGTTTTGTTTTTATTTTTTATCATTTTGTTGGTGCATTTTTTTTTTTTTTTTTTTTGCTGGGATAGGGAATTCTACCGGATGCCAAGCTGTAACGGGACGTGTCATGCGCATCACGTTGTGACACAAGAGTCACGGCAACAGATCGTGATAGTCATCGGCACCAGATTATAACAGATATATGTCACTGGCACGTAAATGTGACACTTTCGTGTCCCGGGCATGCGTCGTCTAGTGGTGGACCCCTCCAGCGTGACCAGCCTCGCACTGGTCCCTGGAAAACATACCTCCGCTGCTCAAAGCACGTTAAACGTGCATGACCCCGAGTCCGTGTGGCAACATTGTCCTCTTCGGCCGTCACTCTGGTTTTGTGTATGTGTCTTCGTCGTCTGGCGTCAGGGCATACCTGAAATAAACTGCATCTTCGCTTATGCCGGCAATCGAAAAACAAAGAAAAAACTCTGAGGTCATTTTCGTTTAAACCAAATAAAATAATTATTTGCAATCATTCTACATTTGCTTAAAGTCGTGTTTTTGTTATCCGCGCTTCGTGATGCAGGTTGTATACTTGAGATATCAGGTTAATTCTCTAGCTAAGAACAAGATCTTTTCAAGTTAGTCCTTAATGAGATTTCTGCCCCTCTCACCCCAGGCGGGGCGAGAGCCGATGTGTACGCCTCGCTCGCTAGCCAAAGACTGCCAAAACCCTTCTATCTATTTTCGAGTAGGCAATCGTTGTTTATATCAAAAGCATCTTCCTTCCTTTTCTCCATTATCTTCTATTCCCCCCTCTTTCTTCTCTTGTGAATTTCTTTTTCTATCCCTCTATTTTCTTATTCTTTTCCCTTTCTCTATTGTTTTGTGAACATATCTGTCAAACTGGCTTGGTGGTCTCCGAGTTAAAACACCCCGGGTCCCCGACTCCGAGCAGACATTTGGAACCCAAATTCTCGAGACTGTCCGAATCAATTACGTTAGTTAAAACTCATTCTCGCCAGATCCAACTAGAAAAATAATCTCTTTGTCGAAATTCCCATTTTCAGAGTTATCTCTTTTTTTCCGCCATTAAAACAGATACCATGTCTCCCGAAAATCTCATAAACGCCTGTCTTAATCTTTGACACAGTATCAGCACGCCCCCCCCCCCGGCCATAAGCATTCTTATCTTCACCTAGCTGAACGGGACACCCGGCATCGTCCGGTGTCCCGTCACAAAGCATTCACCTGCTATTTCAGATACTCCAACCGAGACATCTTTTTTAAGATTATAATCTAACTTTCGGAGTTTTTTGGGGTTTTTTAGGGGTTTTGTTTTTTTTAAACGAGCAATTGAATTTTTCTTTTGCACACCGATGATGATTTTTTTCCATTGTAAAGGATTGATAAGTATCTGTCGATGCATGTAAAATTGTTAATTTGACGATGTATTTATTTATTTATTTATGTTAGAATATGTACAAACTGATTGTGACTGTTAACTTTAATAATATGTTAACCTGTCTGCATGTCTGGATCGGAAAATGCATATTTAACAAATATTATTGGAAAAAAAATTAATTTGTATAGGGTGGGCCATAAGTGACACACCAAAGAATTATGTGATGTGAAACTGTAAAATCTGCGGGTCAAAATATATTTTCTTTTCTTTGCGTATAAGATACATCTTCTTTTATGATTGTATCAGCGTGTACAACGTGTTTTTCAGTTTATTGTTTAAGTTTGGTTTTAATAAATAACGTTTATTACTATCAGAATTATTTCAAATCCTTTGGGGCGAGACTTATGGCCCACCCTGTATTTTGTTCTCAGGAATTCGTTGCTAGATAGAAATTAAAACGAAAAAGGAAATTTAAAAAAGAAGAAAAAACAGGTTATAAAAAAATAAAAAAGCGAGGATTTAGACGAATGGTGGACCTAGAAATAATATAGAAGTTTAAAGAAAGGACAAGAATAAAATTTACATAAACGGGTATTTGTGTGAAGTTTTCGGGAAGTGATAAGCCAAAGATAAGAATTTTTTTGACCATACTTTTTCGGCAAGAAAAGTCACTTGCCAGGTTTCAGCACAATAATGGGGTGCACCTGTAGGGGGAAAAATGGACTCTGCGATATTGTGTGCTTTATTTAGGGTAGGCTGCATTTACCGGCTTCGGGTCGTTGGTAATTCTCAACACAATAAATGAAAATGCAAACGTTGGAAGACATAGATGACTTGGAAGTCAGTACGAGGGCAAATCACTCAGATTAATTAGAAGGTAAAAGTGAAATATGCCGTAAAATAATGTAACAAGAATAATGAAAAAATAATGAAATAATCTTTTTTTAGAGATGTATGAATGTGGGAATAAGTCTGTTTGGAGATCTTCGACGCTCTGATGGAAGAGAAAAGAAAAATCGCATGCCGTCATAGGTAATGTTATTTTGTCTATCGTCTTTGTAAAATGGAGATTGTGTAAAACCCTTCCAAAATGTTAACTGTTTGTCCATCTCTTTAATAGTGTGTCCCCACCATCAATAATGTATCTCTTCTCTGCGTTAAAAAGAACAGACCACTCTCACATCTATATCCCTTCTACTACAAATAATGAACTCAGTCATTGTTGTCATCGTCACCGTTGCCTTGTACACTTTTATATAAACGTCTCATCCTCATCATCCGTTATGTAGACCCTACTATTCAACAGAAAAGCGAAAGAGAGAGTTCAGGAAGCAAATAAAACTTGAAATAAATAAAATCCGTTTTTTATTATTTTCGTTGTCACATATCCATTTTAGCCTGGTAGCGTTTCTTCTTCTTACAGCATGCCGCACATAACAGGCCTATTCTCGTTTTCGACTTGGCACGTCCATTTCTTTTGTCCTTCTGTCACCTAACGCCGGCATTAGCCAGCCATTTCTCGCCTGCGCTTTACATGTTAATTTTCTTTGACGTCGACTTTCTTTCTCTGGCGTGTTGCATTTTTCTCCTTTTTCTTTGCTTTCTCTTCTCGCGCACACTTTCTAATTTGTATATACGCGTTTTCTGCAACTACTGCTGCTAACCTCTTTGAACACTGGCCATCCTTCGTTGCTGTTGATACTTTCCACACGCATTATGTTAGATTCTGATATCTGTTAATTATTCTCGACTAACGAATGCCATGACAAATAACACCTGAGGACCCATGTTGCAGGGATATGTGTGGACATATGTGTGGACATGTGTGTGCGTGAGATGAATATTGGGTGTTTGTTTATTTCCGCTGGCTTCAAAGGTCAGATAGTTCAGCGTTTGTGTTGTGTGCGATGAGTGTCTTTAACTCTTTGTTTTTTTTTTGGGGGGGGGTGTTTTTTGTTTTGTTTTTTTGTTCTTGTTGTTGTTCTTCTTCTTCTTCTTCTTTTCTGTTGTTTTTATTTCTTGTTAAGTTTGCTGTTTTTATTAGAAATTAATATTCCACATCAACTCGTGAAAAGAATTATTTAGGACCACACCTTTATGCGTAATTTTTTATATATTATTTCGGGGGGGGCAGCGGACGTATCACGATGTTATTGCTTTGATTGTCTTCATTTCCATTTATTTCTAAAGATACACTTTTTAATATTTAAGCGCACATACTGCTGACCTATATTTTCAATTTTTGAAATTTCAAATAACAGATTGTGGCCATAAACCAGGACCAAACTTAAAGAAAACCAACCTTCCGCCTCCCTTGAGGCTTGCATTTACGAATATACGCGGGCTTAGAACTAACTTAGATGATGTTGAATCATATCTCCTCGTAAACACCCCGGATATCTTAGCATTAAGTGAAACTAACCTTCACTCCTCCATTCCCTCTAACCAATTTAACATGCCTGGTTATCTCCCACTCTGCCGAAAAGACTCGGACATGCATGGGCTTGGAGTATATATTCGTAACACCCTCCTCCTGACTAGAGAAATAAAACTAGAATCAGATGACCAGGCCTTTATGTGCTTCAGACTAAATATGCAACACAATATTATCTACTTGTATTTTCTCTACCGCTCTCCCTCAACCCAGGACTGTACCCTAATAAACAAAGTCTTAGACAGCATAGATATAACACTCTCCCTCATTACTACCGCACAAATACATGTATTTGCTGACTTCAATGTCCACTACAGTAACTGGATTGGATTCTCTACTTACACAGACGTAGCTGGTAGCACAACACATAGCTTCTCTATATCCCATTCCCTATCTCAGACGGTTACATTCCCGACACGTTTCCCAGACCAGCAAGATCAACATGCCTCACTTTTAGATCTATTTCTGACAGCAGTTCCTGATGATTGTACAACAAATGCCCACAGCCCACTCGGGAATGCTGATCATGCTGTGATAATGATGGAAATCACCCTAAATTCTCACCCTAAAACTGAAGACCCACAACTCAAAACAACAAGGTATTACAAAAAAAGTTGACTGGAAAGCCATCAGAGAACTCATCAGAGATGTCCTATGGCAAAATATCTTTTCTCTTCCAGCTGAACAGTGTGCAAATGAGACCACTGAATGGTTCAAAGCTGCAATTGAGGCACATGTTCCCACACGGAAATTCTATAGCAAGCCCCACTCTCCCCAATGGTTTACCTCTGCTTGTGCAGCTGCCATTGCTCAAACGCAGCATGCGTTCTGCAGATTCAACCGACATAAGTCAAGTTCAAACAAACAGAAGTATATAGAAACCAGAAATAATTGTAAGAGAGTGATAGACACAGCTAAGACAGATTACTCTGAAACCACCAGGAAACGCATCGATGGACATAAATTAGGAACCCGGGATTTTTGGAAAATCTACAACAGTATAGTAAATAATGGGTAGTCAACGATTCCCCCACAATCAAACAATCATGACGTTGCTTGCACGGCAACCAACAAGGCTAATCTGTTTGCCAGTCGGTTTGCCTCAAACACCACACTGGACCCGGTACACCACTCCCTCCCCGACTTAACTTTGCGGACAAACGCCACACTAGACGATTTGAAAATCACCCCTTCTCAAGTGAATGGTATCATAAAAAACCTAGACACCTCAAAATCAGACAGTATTAACAATTGTTTATTTGGATAATTTAAACGCGAAAAAAAAAAAAGAACAATTGGGACGCTGAAATATTAACTTTATTATTTCGAAATTATTATTTAACATGGGAAGAGTGGGGTTTAAAATAACTTAAACGTAATACAGAAATGAATGATTTAAAAAAAAAAAGCAGATATATCAAAATCTGAATTTAACTATAATAAGTATTATGGTATATGTTCAGTGCACATTTACCTATAAGTATGTCCAACCACTTATAATTTAGTAACTGTAATTTCAAAAATAATCAATTATAATAAACAGAACGACTCATAGAAATCTATCTATATTCTTTTTTTCATTTTAATATACTTTCATAGAAATGTTTCTGTTATGTCAAAAAAACTATTTTCTTTACGTCACAAGTGTCACGCTCATACATGAATTCCATAGCTAATATAACATACTGACCCAACGGGTCACGGGTAGTCTAATATATATATATATATATATATATATATATATATATATATATATATATATATATGTATATATATATATATATATATATAGCAAAAATGGTAATTAGTAAAAACCTGAAGAGAGTGCTCAATACTATTGTAGAGCATTTTATTTTTTATTACCGTTTATCTGTTCAGTTACATATGTTTCGGTTGTCGGACCATATTTATGATCCAGCAGCCTCGTCAGACCTTACAGAAATGGCTCTCTATGGTAGCTATGGTAGCGATTTCTGTAAGATCTGACGAGCCTGCTGGATCATAAATATGGTACTAATCTTGACATTGTGGGCTATTTGGCGAATAGTAATGCGCCGATCTTCCAAAATGGTAGCCTCAACTTGACGGGCAGATGCCTCATCAATGGCAGAAGGGGGGGGGGACCAGGTCTGGGAGCTGTTTCCACAGACTTCCGCCCATGTTTGAATTCACGATGCCAGCGTTTTACAAGGTCATATGATGGGGCATTATCATCATAAGTTTCTTTCATTTCATCAAAAGTCTCCTGTGGTGTGCGTCCTTTCAAATACAAAAACCGAATCACTGCTCGACATTCAACATGCTCCATTTCACACCTGACTCAGTTCAAACACCTGTAAAACAGAAACCACAATTAGTTCAGAGCTGTAATTTGCCACATAACCCGTAGAGATATAAATCATTGTACATGCAAAATTTCAGCTAGATCAGACAACTGGAAGTGGGTCAGGGGCATTACTTGTTGCCCACCCCTCGTATTTTAATGGTGAATGCTCTGACGGACTGCAAGCACTTGTGCCCTCACGATGTAAATACGCTCGACAAACCCGACAAGCAGCTAAATCCCACCCCTACACAGTAGAGATCCCTAGATGTAAGAGAGCTTTCTACTCCAGTAGTTTCTTCCCCAGAACTGCTAGACTTTGGAATTCTCTTCCGGGTCCCTGCTTCCCCAACTTTACTGACATGCAGAAGTTCAAGTGTAATGTGAACCGACATCTTGCTGCCCAACTCCCTACATAGTATCCCAGTAGCTCATGTCCTTGATAGTAGCCCCCTACACCAAAGTGGCAATGTGCCTCGTTTGGGGTGTAAATGTTATATATATATATATATATATATATATATATATATATATATATATATATATATATATATATATATATATATATATAAAGATACAGGGAGATAGACAGACAAACAGACAGACAAAGTGAGAAAGAGAGAAGTGGAGAGGGAACGAGAATGAGAGGGAAGGTGGAAGGAGGGAAAGACGGGCAGGTTGACATGTTTTGAATGATTAAGATGATCATATACAATAAAAGATTGAGAAAAAAAAATCGATGAATAAAAGAGAAGACAAACGAAATGAACAATCATGATCAACGACATTTCAAAACACAATTAAAAACACATACACAACTCGCCAAACAAGTGCGTGGATTGACATATTTAGATCACAACAATCCAATTCGTTGATGGGGACGCGTACACCACTGATGCCCGTACAGACGTCAGGGTTGTTAAACGTTCAAATGAATTGTATAAGTTGCAGGGCATTAGTGTCATTGACTTGTGACAGATCACTGATTGCTATGGCTGTGTTGAACCACGACCGTCGTAAATAGGAGAAGGCCTAGTCACTGGAAGTCACGTGACCTGCTAGCATCACAGAATAAAGTAGAACGGTCACAGTACTGATTATTATGAAGGATGGTCATTTTTTAGTTTCAAGTCTCAAAAAACTTGTCGGGGAATTCATAAAACTGACTCAAAAATGACTGTATTTTCTTTTCCGAAAGATAAAGAATTATTTTACATTTGGACACGTGCAATTAAAAGAGAACATTACGTATAAAAACAGTAATAATATTTTTAAATTGTTGAGGTCATACAATTGTATTACGTGACACTAATTCTGGCGTCATGGAATTTAAATTGTTAACGTCTTGAAATAGAGTGACAGCGTTCTCTTGAAATCAAACTACTTTCACGTACTCGTTTCGCAGTTAATACCTTTTTAAAATTCATTTCTTTCTCCAGCTTGCTTGCTTATTTACTTTTCCCCTGACGATTATTCTACAAAGAATCGAATACGTTCGTGATGCATATAAAACATCATTGTTCTTTTTACAAAGAGATCATCATAAAAACAAAAATAATAAAATAATTAAACAATGTTTGATTAAAATTATTGGGTTAAAACTTCAGCAGACTTCTTGATTGTTAATGAAATTAAAAGCATCATATTGTCTTGCTTTTCTCTTTTAACATATATATATATACATGTATATATACATATATATACATACATATATATATACATACATATATATACATACATATATATATATATACATATATATACATACATATATATATACATATATACATATATATACATACATATATATATACATATATACATATATATATACATATATATATACATATATACATACATATATATACATATATATATACATATATACATACATATATATATACATATATATATATATATATATATATATATAATATTGAGTAAGATGATTGATAATTTTTAATTAAAATTAAAAATTTAAAAAATTCGTTTTCATAAGAAAGAACAAAATCAATAAATTGTACGATCGTTTCGGAAACGATGTTTTCATTGTGATAGACAATAAGTCTTGGACAATAATTTTATGATATAGTTTTTTGAAACAAAGTCTCCTTATCAGCAAAAATATTGGGTGGTTTTTTTAAAGACGCCAAAAATAAACCTAGCATTTTTAAGTAAGGCTGATGTATCTGGAAAATACTTAAAATATAAAGAAAAATAGTTTTTTGATGTTGATAAACAAAGTAAGATAAAATTAAAATAAAAATTAAAATAAAAATAAAATAAGATAAAATCGGGTTGAAATTTAAGGTTAAGAGTGTAAATTTTAAATATTTTTAACAAAAACAAAAATACCTTTTAATGGTTCGTCTCCTAAAAGTCGTACGTATCATCGGCGATGATACTTTATTATATATCTACATTACAACGAGCACTGTTTTCTTTTCTTTTATTTTAATTGTATTAATGAATTTACTAATACATTAAAATATACTCTGCTCTTTAGACTCTTGTTCTAATCCCCTAGATATATATATATATATATATATATATATATATATATATATATATATATATATATATATATATATATATATATATAGTCTCTCTATTTACATCGAACTTCATAAATTAAAGGTTTGATATAAATAAAAGGTGAAATATAATTGGTTGGTTGATTGTTTTTGTTTTACGGCATATCAACCCTTTTCGGGTTATTTAATGCCGAATCCAGTGATTTTGAGGAACAATTTTTTAATAGAGTATATTTGTTTTTGTTTTTTTTTTTCCAAGTCTGTTTCTATTTGACCCATAGTTGGGATCCTAACAGGTACTACCACTCCGGGTCAGAGTGGACCTGGGAGCAATGGCAATTAAAGGGTGGTTCCACACTCCCCAAAGCTCGCAAGCAGGGGCCTCACCATTGGATATAGTTTAAGGTCATATCTAGGATATATATAATTGAATAAGCATATTTTTCCATAAACATCTACGTGGTCATGGAATCCTCCCCCCCCCAAACGTGCCAGATGATGTGCAGATTGAATGAAATCATTGTCAGAATGTTCGATCTTGTT
Organism: Euprymna scolopes; assembly: GCF_053919585.1. NCBI lineage: Eukaryota > Metazoa > Mollusca > Cephalopoda > Sepiida > Sepiolidae > Euprymna > Euprymna scolopes. Next base: position 5,271,542 of record NC_136483.1, on the reverse strand, counting down.
TTTCGTCCTTTGAATCAGATTTTTAAAAAAGAATTTTAAATGCCTATTGTTTCTTCGTCGCCGACAACTGTGAAAAAAAAACGAACGCTGTTTAGATGTTTTGTTTATTGTTTGCTATTGAATAATTTTCAAAGTGTCGTCTAGACTTTTTCCAATTCGATGAAAGAGTGTCGCTGGCAGCATCCAATTTCGACGACAGTGAAACATTAACACAATTGTATTTTGGTTTTCTCATTTCTGACTTTAATCAATAAACTCATTTCAACTTTTAATTATGTTTTGTTAAGTACACTAACGAGATCGGTCTGAATTGTATCATGAATGAATATTAGGTACGTGCAATTTAATCACTAACTCGGTAGGAGACATGGTTTTGAACGCTGGTTAATCAATATTTTTTCGATCATTTTTGGATTGTGTTTGAAAGATTATAGTTTAAAGTTAATTTCTCAAACAAAAAAAAATGTGTGTGAAATAAAAAAAAAAATACATGAAATAATCTTATCGTAAATCTGAAAAACTCCACATTTCACGTAAAAATTCATTAATACAAAGATAGTGCTTACATTTTTCTGGCAAGAGAAATATGTTTTCTAGAATTATTTCAAGTGAAATATTAAGTTACGATAATAACAAGATAATGAATTAATACAATAAATGTACTTAACTTTTGCTAAAAAAAAAAAAAAAGCAATAATTATCTAAAACTGTGGCAGTGGTAGCTACGAGATTTGTTTATCGTGTCAAAAAAAAAACATGGCGGCAAATGGAAGCACATAAAAACAATTTATTTCATTATTTAACATTATTTCTGCATATCGAACGACTCTTTTTGTGGAATTGCAGACCCCCCTCCCTACATTTAAAAATTCATCAAAATTCAGGAGATCAACCAATTTTAATGAAAATGTCAGTATTTATTAATTAATCGTCTCAGTAGAGCCATAGTTGAGCCTTGATAATAGTTTAAAACTCTACAATTAAACCAAATAATTATAAAACATTATATTTTCACAAGATTGGTAACATTTATTAGTTATGTTTCTATCAGTATTTTGTTTATTTTTCGATTTTTAAATGATTATCGAGGGTAGACTATGGTGCTAAAGAGACCTTTTCTTTTATTCAAACTCTGCCGCCTTTCCGCTAGCTTTATTTTTAAATAGAAAAAAAACTTGAAAATAAGTTAAAACATACAAAAAAACTTATCTAGTTATGCAGCTTGCCTTTGGTAATATTTATTTGTTGTGGTTTATCAGGGGTTTTTTTTTATCCCATTTTTGTTTCGTCGGCTACTCTAAATGCGTCGATAAAATATTTTTTAATAAAACTACAAATACATTTTATGTGCTGAAAGGTCAATTAAATTCACTGATAAGTTACAATGACAATTTATTCATTAAAAAATGTTCAAACAATTATTCATAATTAAATTAAATAGAATTTAAACTTGAAAGACAAAGATATTACTGCATAAAAGTAAATTAAATTCATTAATTATAACTGACAATTTATTCGTCGAAAAAAAAACAAACCTTAGCACCATTGTATATAACCTTACACACCTAACACACGCGTTAACAGTCGGAACCCAACACATTGTAGACTCTGTTGTAAAGGAAACCAAGATGAGGTATAGCTCAACTCAACGACATTTACATACACATTCTTTTTATATTTTTTCCCCCTTTTCATCCAGCGGTGACGTCACTTCGCACATGATTCAGCATTTGCATACGTCCATACTGTCAAAAGCCAAAATCATTTTTGTTACATCCTTGGTCTGGGTTTAAATCCACCGAAGTAACTTTAACTCCAGCACACAGATTTAGGGTTAATGCATGCACCTGGCTTAGAGAAGGGGAAGGGAATTTACCCCCAAGGATGGCTACTTGGCTGGTTCCCTGAATCCAGTCGAGCGTAAGCAAATTTAATCTTCTATCGAATTTTCCCAATTCTTCTGTTTCTCTTGTTTATCAAAACATTGAGAGGCGAAGCATACAAAAAGGAAGCAAAAAAAATTCAACATGAAATAATGAGGAGGTCGGAGGCAGAAATATAGTTTATGTGTTCTTTTTTATATATGGGTTTTATTTATCTTTTTATATATAAAAATAAATAAACAACCAACAAACAAACAAAATAATAACCCAGGATTGAAAGTGGCAAAAAGAAGTGTTCATTGATGAGGGAGAAGAAAGAACTGTCGCCATTGATTCCAGAGGAAAAAGGAGGGGGATTAGTTCTGAGATGGGGTCAACAGTTCATTTAATGATCATGGTAAACTTCGGTCGAGTATCTGCCGGATTGCAACAACACAAAAGTCTTTTTGGTTGAGGATAGAGGAGGAGAAATTCACAAACCTGTTTCTCATGCGAGTCCAAATCGAGGATTCTTGCTATTTGCATTTCAAGGTAATATGTTACTGCATATAACATATCTTTTTCTTTCTTTCTTTTTTTAAGTTTTATTATCTTCTCCGCTTTTTTCTTTTTGGAGCCCAGTTTAAAAAAAAGGAGAACCATTCATCGCTCTTCATGGCTAACACAAATTTAACGATATAACATTTTTTCCTTTTTAAGGTATCATTCGCTTCATCACCTCTGATTATATGAGCCAAGAAAAAAAAAACATTGCCTTCTCTTGCTGAATCACGAACCCTGACTGCCCCTCTTTCTTTCTTTTTCTCTCCCTCTCCGCTTTTCAGCTGCTGCAGCTCATGTTCCCTACGACCTCAGCATAGCCTCATGTTGATTCTAAAAATAACTTGACCCAAGCAGCATCACGGTCGTTTCTGCTCTGCCATGAACTTATGTCCACTGTTTGACTTATGTTCACTATGGGGTTTCAGTTTTCTTCCCCCGGCCTTCTCCGGGCCTCGGACTGTGACACTTTCTAAACCTGCAGACTGTGCAACCAGATCAGTTTCTGCTGCTCACCTCTCAAGCATGACTTGGCTTAGTGGTCCTACCTTCTTCCTAGACCCCTCTTTCAGAATGCTGTGTAAAGACAAGTTTTGATTTAGTAGAACCTTCTCTGGATAGCGAGATCCGCCCCAAGGTATCTACCTTAAGTACATCTTCAAATTCCCAATTAAGCACTTACCATTTTGTTAGATTCCCAGCTTGAAGATCGCTCAACTGAGCTATATCATGTCTGATTCGCATCAGTCTCACCTATCAAAAAACTGGTAATACATTGGTATGTTGTTACAAAGGATGGCATCACTGCGAACAGAAATGCACCATCATAGAACCCACCAAGTCAAAAAATGATATTATACAAGCTGTGCAGGAGGAAACATATACCTAAGAAGTCTAGTTCATCAAAGATAATACAGAAATTCAGAAAAATAGTGTAATCAAAACTTTGGACTCTTTTATTGACGAAGATGACCTCTTGTGAGCTGGTGGTCGGATTAAGAAGCATCCTATCGTCACGCATCACACTACTGATAGGACATCACCATGAAAAAGTCCGACACCAAGGCCACCTTTTCACCGAAGGGGCTATCTGCACCGCAGGATACTGGGTAATTGGATGCAAAAGGCGCATAAGTACAATTATCCACCATTGCATCACTTGCAGGAAACTTTGCAGCCGTACTCAAATACAAAAGACAATCTTTTCATCAACTGTCTTTCTACTGAACCTCATTCACAAAGCAGAGATGAAATATCTTGACAGCATAGAACAAAATTCCTCCTCAACCCCTTCACAGAAATGATCATATTACTTTCCTTCAAAGCCTGAAAAAAATTTTTTTTTTACTTTGTCCTATAAATGTAAATGGTTTCCTTTTTCCCTCCATATATGGTCAGCCATACTCGACTTTTCAATTTCTCCATATAACACGGCTTTTTGATGTTCTTCTAACCTTACTTTTCGTGAACACGTCTCACCTTTGTATAGTTTTCCACATTTACGTAGAACCTCATACTTCTGGAGAGTCAGTCGCTCCTGAATACTTTTCTGATGTCATATACATTATATATTCTTTGAATTTTTTTCAACTAGTACTTCATGTATGGTATACAAACTTTTTGGGTGGTGTCAGATTTCTAGAAGCTGATGTCATGCTCTCTCTATAGTTGTTTCAGTGGAAGGTTTCTCTTAAACTGCCCAACTCCTCTTGATATGCATTGCTGTTACTACATATTGCTTTTGCTTGGTGTTTTAGATAACAGACGATTCCTTACATTACACGAATGGTGGAAGTTTAAGTTTAGGTATTGTCCTGTGAAAGTTGGCTTTCAATTTACAGATGACATAAACCCCTGATCAGTGTGGGTTATCAGCAAATTTAGGAACAATAATTTATGTTCTTTTTCCATGGTGAACTGTTTAGGTAGACAAATAGAGTTCACATGGTCTAGTAATGTTTGAACATCTTGCCTGGTGACGGTATTCCATTAAGGCCTATTGTCATTGTCAAACGTTCAGCATGCCATCCATTGAGCCAATTCCTGGTAGACATAATCACCTACATCATAGGCAAATCTCCATCATACGTCAAGAATTCACTTCATGGAAATAATCAAAAATGCTCCCATTCATTCCAACCAAATGGTGAGTCTAGATGTGGTGAGTCTGTTCATGAAAGTACCCACTGATGAGACTCTGACAATGGTAGAAGCTGACTTTGAATGCTTCACTGAAGGAACGCATTTGCTTCCCAATCGACAATATAATAAGAGATGTTAATATTCTGTGTAGAAATTTCATACTTCGTCATGGGATGTAATATATATAAGCAGAAAGAAGGTCTAGCGATGAAATCACCATTTTCTCCAGTACTGGCCAATGTATATATGGAATACCTTGAGGAAATGGCGTTAGGATCAACATCACAAAAGCCAACAACGTGATTGCGATATGTGGATGACACATTCATGCTCTGACCCCCATGAGTGAGCATTGCATCAGATAAGAAAAAGAGAGAGACATTCGAATGTATGCCTCTGCAGCAATATTCATACTTGTTTTTGCAACATCGACCATATCTTAACGACCTTTTCATTCACACACGTCTGATTGGATACTTCCAACAATGTATTATTCAATCTTTTCCACTTTTGATCCGCACTTCCTGAATCGAATCTAATAATCGAACATTGGATCAGCTGGTCTCTTTCCTTCAACCTCCATACCTTTCTCTTATGATAAAGGTTGAATATGGATGGTGGGAGTTGAAGTTTAGATATTACCCCAACATATGTTATTTCTTCTGTAGGAACGCACACCATTTGCAGCTACTGTGCCTGCCACATAATGCCTAACATTGTAAAAATTGTGAATACCAAAGTACAATATCTTCACTGAATCTCAAGTTTGCTTATCATCAGATTCCAATTAGTCTCAAAGAAAATTCTTTTGAGACATGCAGAAAATTATAACCAATTTACTCGTCTTCGCTTTGGCATTACTAATCAAGTGCCTTCCAAAGGAGCATCAAGAACATCGTTAATAAAGAAAAAATATCAAATATTTTTGTGCTTGTGGAAAACTCAAAAGAAACATAACTATAATCTTCAAAGATTCTCTGATGTAATGAAAAGCTACATCATTCTAAATGAGAAAAAAAAAAACTATTTCAGCAAATTCGATTACATTACTTGGATATACTATTTATAACAACCTAATAGACTTGAACCCCTGCCTAAAATGTCACCTCCTAAAAATCTTAAATCTTCAAAACGAATAGTTGGAATGTTTTCTTATTCATTTTCAAAATTTCCCTGACAAAATATTATTAAATAATAAATTCATACATATTTTTATAATCGTCAATTTCAAATAAGAATTTGAAACAGACACAGATACAAGAGCAAACAATGTTGACTTTAACTTTATTTGTTTATAACTTTATATGTTTATAACTTTATTTGTTTCATATCAATGATCTTCAAGACATCAACATTTAGATTCACATCTTTACTGATGATACTACTTTATACATTTCATATCAATACGGGATATATATATATATATATATATATATATATATATTTACTGATGATACAACTCTCCATCCTGTTAATGTTGCTTCTGATCTAGAAGTTGACTTGGGTTCAGTTCATAAAATCTCCTCACTAACGTGATGTACTTGCAATAACCCTTATCCCTGAGTGGCTTCCGGGCCTTGATAAGTGGTGATCACTGTGTAAAAAAAAAAAAAAAAAAGATCGGCATACGAAATGGCTTGTTTCAGTTAATCCTGTTAAGACTCAGCTTGTGTCTTTCAATTGTAAGCATGTCGTTTTATTTTGTGAGATTCTTACGGACGAACCTGTTCTTCATAAAAAAAAAAAGTCAATTCTGAAACTTCCAGATTTTTCTTTCTCAGAGTCCATATATTCAATACATTGTTCTTTCTGCTTCTTGTAAAATAGGTTCTCTATCATTCAAAACCCTTTCTCACACACACGGTTATTCTCTACCCGTACAAATCTACTTTGAGAGTGCCGAAATCAGAAACGAGGCATACCAAGCAATGGATGTGCTTGCCAACACATACGGGACTTCAATAGCTGATCATCTCATTTAAAACCCGTCACGTACAACAAACTTCAGCGCAAACTCGTTTTCAATCCTGAGTCATGCTCACTCATGTTCGGTTGAGAAGGCCTTCTCTCTGTAAGCAGAGGAAATGTCTCTTAGATTTGAGCGTGATTAACCTCTAGGATCTTTGCGAAAAATATCTTAACATTGTTTTATTTTAATCGCTTCCCTGTTTTTGTTTTGTTTCACCCAAAACAGAACGCAATACAACTTTATTTTAATAATGTACATATTTTTTATTTCTTTCTCCTTTTTGAGTCTCTTGATACAGCTTTGAGAAAGCAAGGGTGAAATCGGTCAGCTGACTCCCCTTTTATTTTTATTTTCTTCTTCCCCCTGCCCCACCTTTTTTATGTATTTTATTTTTAATCATAAATAATAAGTCTTCCATTCATGATTGCTATATATATATATATATATATATATATACACACACACACACGCCTACCTACAGTTTGACAGTTGAGCAAGGCTGGACAATATACAGTTTGCAGAAAAGTGGCAACCAAACTTTTTTATTTCCTTCACTGTGATAATGTCTTAAGGTTTGACAACCTACACCCAACAGTTTAGGCCACCTAAACATATATACATTGTTGCTTATAAAAGGGTTTTGTTTTCCTTTTGTTGACGAATTGAGATGACTTGATCAGAAATCCCAAATTTCGAAATATTTATTTCACAATGTGAGATAAATTCTTTAAGAAATGTGACAGATTTTGGTTACAGACAGATATCAAATCTCCATCATAACAAGCCACACGTGCATCGTCCCCTTCTGATGCTGAATGTGAGATGACACCACAAAAAATAGTGAAGAAATGATGAATGTGAGAAGTGTGAAGGGTCAACGTTACCTTCATATTTTTGCCAAGTTTCAGAAAAATCTAATGGATGGGGCAAAAGTTATGCGGTAAAAAGTGTCATTTTCTTGCAATCTTGAGGCATTTGTGACCCCTTTTGAGCTACTCTGATCACTGAATCCCAGTGAAAATAGACAAACGGTATGGTTTCATGCCTTGAGACATATGTATTTGAATTCAGCATAAAAAACTACTATAGAAAACATACATATCAAGTTTTGGAGTGATACGAAAAAAAAAAGCTATAAAAAGGCATGGTTTTTTTTAGCCCTTTCAGAGAGAATTTTGCCAGGGTCACCCATACTGAATTTATATTAAGAACAATGGCCTCAACATTTTGGCCACGTTTCAGGAAAATCTAATGGATGGATCAAATCCTATGGGGCAAAACGTGTCATTTTGGGGCATTTTTGACCTCTTTTGAGCCCCTGAGGATGCTGAATCCCAATGTAAATGTATAACGATGCAGTTTCAAGCCTTAACACATGTATATTTGAGTGTACCACCATGAAAAAACAAATCAAGTTTTTCTTGAGAAATATGAAAAAAGAGCTACAAAAAAGGGTGTTTTTAGCACTGAAAGTCCTTGGGGATGCGAACCAGAATTTTGCCAGGGTCACCCATACTGGATTCATGTTAAGAACAATAAGCTCCACATTTTGGTCAAGTTTCAGATGAATTTAATGGCTGGATCAAAAGTTATGAGGCAAAACATGTCATTTTTGGCCATTTGGGGGCATTTTTGACCTCTTTTGAGCCCCTTTGGACACAACGTGAATTTTTGCAAATAAAATCTTTTTACTGTGCAATCTATTTAATGAAATACAATTTGTGATAAACTTTCAGGAAAAACTAATGAACGTTTATCTGGCAATCGCACGCACGCACAGGGAGACCAATAAGATAGGCATGCACCCAATATTCCAAGAGATACGAAATGGAAAACAAAATCAGGTTTACCTCATGTGGAAAAGTGGTGGGGGAATAAAAACAATATGTAATAATTGCTGGGAATCGGAAAATAATTTTCTTTATTTCAACTTTATTTTTGTGAAGTCCAAGTCTACAAAAATATATGTCAATATATATATAATCATTTGTAATAAAAACGTTTTGTTGTACTTAAAATTTTCAGCAACAGAAATTTAAATTTATTAAATGTAAAAAGAAATTTTAGGCATGAAGTCAAATTAAGCAATTCTAAATTACCTTCCCTGAATTAATTCACAGTAAATAAGATTCTGATTCTTTGGTAGGAACACATGCTTCTCTTTGTCTCCCCATAAGGGCAAAGTTAGACACAAGGTCACTTTGTAATCTGGGGAAAATCTAGCTCCTTTAAAAAGAGGCACTTTGGATTGGAACAAAAATGAAAATTATCTCAGGTAAGGATTTCTCCTTAACTGACTGAGGACAGTATAAACTAAGTGTAGCATCAGAACAGATACTACACTTTGCTCCTATCCAAAAATGGTATAAACGCTTTTTATTTTAAGTGTTGGTGAATACAAAGAATTTTTTTAAAGATTTTTAGCTTGCAAATTAAAAGCTGATAGACGGCCATGTTGGAATATTTAAAAATTATTTCATCTAATCTTTTTTTTTTTTATTTTCAAAATTATGATTTAAATGACTTTGTCTCATTTATGAAATCTTTTGCAAAACCTTGTAGAAATCTTAAAAGAAAATCTTTATTTTCAATTAAAACTTGAATTCATATATAAAAGTAGATATTATTTTTATATTACTAATACTAATACTATAAAATGATGTCACAGCCAGACAGGTATAACAACTGACTCAAAACGGCAGTGTTTTTCTATTAGCAAAAAGGGATTTTTTAATTTAAGGTGGCAACTTATCAAATTAAGGGAGATAATTTTATAGTGCTAGTCCAGAATTCTTCCTATATTAAACAACTAAATACGTAACTTGATCAAGTAGTTTTATTTTTAAATCTGTAAATCAAATTTTGTGACTAAACTATGAATAACGATATCATAACGTCATCTTGAACCAGTCTAAAAACCAAGAGAGATAACTCCATATAATTCAAACTTGTGAGATTTTAGAAAACCTTTTTTTTTTGAACAGCAGGTATGTTGTTATTGGAAAAACTCAAATTCGCTTTTAAAACGATTTTCTTAATAAAAATAAAACTTGATCAATTTTTGATTCCATTTCTTTCCATTATGAGCACCTTAGATTCTTCATTATTTTTGAACACGCACTAATTTTTCAGACCTTAAGCAAAGATTTTTTCTTTCAACAATTGATTTCTTATTTACAAAAAAGATTTTTTTCATTTGTGAATGAAAATGAAGAACAAATTTTCTATTATTAAAAAAAAATGGAAAAAACACTAAAAATGCAATTATTTTTAATTATCGGAATTTAATATTTTTTAGAATTCATTAATCAAAAAAAAAAAAAATGTCTGTCACAGAATATCCTTATATTACTAATGAATATATCATTCGATCCAAAATTATTTTTTCTGCTTGAAAGATAAATTTATCATGATTTATGATAACAGTTATTTCTTTGATACGACAAGTTGTCACCTGAAAACTAAAAATTAACTGAAATTGTACTCCTCACTTTAAAATTAAATTATGATGTTTTAATAGTTTCAACAATGTTTAACAAAATTGGTTTAAAATACAACAAAATAGTTAAAAATTAAAAACAAAAATCCATTTCACACTATGAAGATGGTGTTATAACAATTGTAAAAAATAATCATAAAATGATTTAAAAAAATAAAAATACCAGCCAATTCTTCATGTCTGGATTTATAAGCGAAACAGTGCGTTACCTCCCTTGTAAAAAATTTGGTGCTTATACAGATTAAGTAAATAAGATGTCAAAAAAATTTTTGATATACATTCGTATCAGGCAAAAAGGAATATTCTCACTAAAGATAAGGGAAAATTATCGAATTGAATTTTAAAAATAAAAATCAGTTTTATCATATTTTGCAGGAGTTGTATATTTCCAGAAAAATGTTAAAATCTGTCAAAATAATGGACTGAATTATCTCCCCTAGTTTTCAGATAACTCTTGAAATACGATAAAACTTATGATAAAACTAGCTGTACCCGGCCACGCGTTGCTGTGGCTGAGTTTGTTAAAATGGAAGACATCCCTCAAGAAAAATTGCATTTTGTATTGTTTATTTATTTTATTAATTTTTGCAATTATGTTTTATCAATAAAAGTTGGGTTTTTTTCCAAGAAAAGATGAATTTTTTACCATAAATTGTTAGGTGAAAGTTTAATGTTTTTTTTCTTTCTTTTTTTAAAGAAAGTTAGCAGTAAACGTTTCTTTTTGAAAACAGAATTTTTATTATAAAAAGAAAAGATGAATGCTTTATATGAACACTGTAAATAGTTAGGTGAAAGTAGAGAAAAGTTTGATTTTTTTTTTTTCAAGGGAATGTGCAAATTTTTGTTTTGTTTGTTAACAGATGTTAAGAATATAAACAGAAAAAATACTCCCATCATTAATTATGCAAAAAAATAAAATGTTGATTTAGTGTTTCAACATTTGAACAACGCTCAGCTGAATCCGGTGATTGCCAGTCGAACCCTAACCATAATTGGAATCCAGATCGGGGGGGGGGGTTAAATTCTGCATGAGTACTATTCTTTTTAATTTCGTCTTTTGTTCAATTTTTTGAGTGGGCTCTCAGCAATTGCAAACTAATAAATTTAACCAAAATGCAAAAAATTCAACAATTAAATAATTTTAAGTGCTTAGCTTCTAATACAAATCCTAGTAAATCAATCCCTCAGTATGTCTTGGAGAGGTTCTATATTTTTCTTTTTTTTTTTAATATTTTAAGCAGATTTGACACTCAGCTACCAGATTTTTAAGGGTCATTCGGTTTCTAATAACGTAAGTAGATCTAGATGTTTATAACTTACAATAAAACTTGCAGAATATGCGCTGTTTTACGGTCGTTGTAAAAATAAACGGAAACTTAAATTTTGCTGTTTTGATCTTTTTTTTAATTGTGCCCCCCCCCCAAACGAATATAATCAAAGAATAACATTCAACAATTGTACTTAATGTATATAAAACTTTATGTATATAAAACTTAATCTATATAAAATTGAATGTATATAAAACACAAAATATTAAAAAAAAAAAATATTAATAAAAGGGATATAATTCCATTTTTAAAATGAAAAAAAAAAAAACAGTTTGGTATATCCGTTTGTTAACTAACGAACGAAGAATGAGATATTTATAGATATAGATTGATTTTTAGTTTTAATTAAACTTCTACTTTTTTATAAGTTTTTTGGTGAAAATACTTATTTTTGGTTGAAACGTAAGTATATCAAACACATTTTATTTGGAAATGCGATTTTCATCTGTGTTTTTATCTGTAAAAGCACCAAAAATTATAATTTAAAAATATTAATGTGATTTCTTTGGCATAGGAAAATTTTTATATTGCTAACTTAATAGCATTCATTCAAAGATTTTAACGTATCTGTATATCAGTACAACGTAGAAGTTCCAGTGTTTTGTCTGATTGACATTTTAATAAAAATACTTTAACATTTACATCCAAAACCCACCTTCCATGTCTGCAAATAAGTCAGTGCTATTGAAATTACTCCAGCAGATAGAATGGAAAATAAATTGATGTTGTCTTTAGGCTGTCCAGTAAATTAGTGGAAGCTGCTGTACAACTCCCCACTTAGGATGACCCTATGGATTTATAGTAGCCCTTTATGTCTCAGTGGAAATGTCTTGTTTAGGGTGGATTAAAAATATTTTTTGAAAAGTTTCTTCTTGTGATTTTGAAAGGATTAACATGCTGTCGGAATATTTGGCATTAAACTTGTACATAATATAGCAAATGTTAAAAAATGTTAAATGTAAATAATTATAGATTCAAAGATTATCCATTTTTATTTGGTTTGAGTTGTCTGTTTTATAGCATATCCATCTTTATTCTTTTGCTTTGGATAACTAGATATAAATGGATTAGCTCCCTTTGACGATAAATTCATATCAAACCTTCGACTAAATCAGTCGCTTTTTCAACACCATTATCACAACAGATATTCGAGATGGTTTATTGTAACGGTTAGGGTGACTTGTTATTTATTATATAACCATTATTTGGTGTTAGCTCGTTTTTTATTTCATACTTATTGAGGCAAAAAATATGGTAACAACTGACACTATTTTGGACAGTTATCTGCCCTTGGATGCAGCAGAATTTGCCAATTTTTTCATTTCATCATATATGTATATTCTGATTGTTCATGTGTGTATGAAATAGACTGTAAAGATATGATTTTTGAAAAATGTCTAAAGAAATGGTCATTAGAATTTACCATTCTGTAATTTATACGGTGTGTGCGTGTGTCTTAAGTGTATAGTTGTAGAAGAGTATAGTAGCTAAAACGTTTCGAACATTAAAAGAGAGAACGCTAGTCAAAATAGAAATGATGCAAATAACAATTCTCCACATAAAAACAAACAAAAAAAATGTGTCTTTTTTACAAAAATATCCAACTTGTACAGAAATTAGATGACCATCCGTTCAGCAATGGTGGATACAAGTTTCAACATGACACATGCTTGCTTTCTGCCAGTTTCCAAGACTTCTTCATGGTTTGCAGCGAGGTCAGAATCATATTCCATAATAGCCTTGTTGGTGATCAAAGAAAGTCCAAGGACTCGCATGGAAGCATGACAAGCCACAATAACCTCGGGACAGGTACTCATCCCTGGAGAAAAGAAAAAAAGACATTTACATAAAATCAAATCAGCAAAGAAATGTGGAATTAACTCAAAGATAATCAAAACAATCTCTTGGAATATTGGCAATCACATACATTGTATTTATGTGGTTATCATTACACGGTGATAAAATAATATCATTACACGGTGATAAAATAATATCATTACACGGTGATAAAATAATATCATTACATGGTGAATAAAATAATATTACACGGTGATAAAATAATATCATTACACGGTGATAAAACAAAGAATGTTAGACAATCATGATTGCAGACTTTTATTAACGATTCTCATTTTTTCTTGGGGGGGGGGGCATACTAAAGGAAGACATTTTGGCTGCAATTTACCATCTCGTTTAAACAGCACACATCCCAGTTACACTAACATCAGAGAAGTTCTCATTAAAAACATGATTTTATATATATATATATATATATATATATATATATATATATATATATATATAATGTGCTGTGCACAAGCGTATAAGTTGGGCCTACTTGCGGTGAAAAGCGAACCCGAGACATTTTGATTACAAATCAAGTCCACTAATGAACTATACCCATCTTACCCTAAAGTGACGATTTGGTTTCGCCCAACGGCTATGAAAAGAAAAGCCGATAAGTGATTTGCGAGTTTTACAATACACTTCTTTAATAAAATGTCTTGCATTATTGGATTTTTGTATCGTGGCGTGTCGATTCAGCAAGATTGTTCGGTTCTGCTTTGGAATGTGTGCATTGATTCAACGGTATTTGTTCGTGGCTTGGCATGTCGATTTGGCGGTGGTATTCAGAATTGCATGTACGAATTTGTTAAAGACCGTGCCGTCACATGTGAAAATATATATATATACACACACATTTTTTTCTGACACTCTCTCCCTCATGTAGCGGCATATAAAAAAGTAGGTACAATGGTATGACGTTATGGGAAAAAGGAAGGAAAAACCTATAGCATTAGAAAAATATCGTTTCATCCCGATTTTTGAGAAACATCTTCAAGGTGATATAATGATGAACTTAATTTTCCTGAAGAAAAAATGTGGATGGGATGATATTTTTCTTTTCTTTTTCCCCCATATATATAGTAAGTATACCTAAGCAGTACTCAAAAAAAAAGTAGTTCAAGGGTGTGTGCACACACTGTGCATAATTAGCAGAAATATTGTTTTATAAAACTAACGTTTCTATTAGTGACAGAGTTCTTTAACAAAAGGTTTTTACACATGCACACGTTTTTTTGCAGACATCTTTAGCGGTACAAAGAAAACTGCAAAATCTGCAACGCATTCGTTGGAGAAAATTGCTGATCTTCATTAACATCGTCTCAACTCCTCAGGCTTTTGGAATCATTTTTCAAACTCAGGATTGCTGAAAAATAGAATTGCCTGCATTAGTTGTTGACTGCTAAAACACTGAACCGTACGAAACTGTCACAAAATTGGTCAAAACTAAACGTAATATCACCCTTCCATGCAGAATTGAATGGTTATTTTTGTTCTACGGCATATCAACCATTTCTGGGTTATTTAATGCCAAATCCAGTAGTTTTGGTAAAAGTTTTTATGCTTCAAGTTCTTTATATTTTCAAATATTTATTCATGGTGTTTTGTTTGATTGTTTTGTAGAAGAAAATTGTTTTTGTTTTTGCAGAACATGATTGAGTTTTGCAAAAGGAAAAAAGAAAAAACATTAATTTTTGACGCATTTTTGGTCTGTAAGCCAGTATCTTCAGGCAGCCTGATCATGTAGTAGCAGATGTTCTAATAGACATTACCACTAATAGACATTACCACTAATAGATATTACCACTAATAGATATTACCACTAATAGATATTACCACTAATAGATATTACCACTAATAGATATTACCACTCCAGACTAAAATGGAGCCGAAAGCAGTGGTAAGTAAGACACAACATTAAATTCAACACAGGCCCCAAATAAGTCGTCATCACTGGATGATGATAAGGTCATATCCAGGATACATGCCATTCTACGGAAATACAGTGGACATGCACTACATACACAATGAGTTCATTATTATAATTAGTAACAAAAATATGTGACCAGGGGGTGTATTTGTGTGGAATTTGTTCATGAACAGTAGACTGTGACGATCTCTTCTACGTTCCTCCATTAAAAAAAGGAAGACGTAATGCCTAGAAGGTCAGTCTCATGATAACAGAGCAAATATCAAACAACTTCACCCGAATCTAACGCTAGTATTGAAAGATATAATACAGGGTGAAACGATAAAATTGTCGTCATAGAAAAGACAACATGATTCCATTTCCATTTGATGAAAACAAGTTTTTTTTTGTTGCAGACAATTTACTAGTTCGCCAGTTGTGTGCAAATCCCAAGAGCGATAGGGGCCTTCTATCATGGCTGAAAGTGACACAAAGTTCAACGAGCAAAATCAGAGATGCACTGCTTTACAACTCATGCTCTCTACCAATCCAAGTTATGAAAACAGGATCATTGCCAGCACCCTCAAAATGCTGGATGGTTAAACACTTGAGGGCATACCCAGAGTGTAAAAGAAAGTTTCCAACCAAAGTTATGGTCTTTGGTGTGGTTTCAAGTGAGGGCCACATCATGCCACCTCACATCTTCAAAGTTGGCTTGAAAGTCAACACCAAAGTGTACCTGGATGTGCTGAAAAGTGTGGTGGTGATCTGGTGCAATTAGGTGGCTGCTAACAGATCCTGAGCATGGCAGCAGGACTCGGCATCATCCCACAAGTCCAAAGAGATCCAGGATTGGCCTTAGAAGGAGTGCTAAAACTTTGTACACTTCTCTCACTGGCCCCCTTCTCCTCTAACCTTAACCCACTGGACTACTTTGTTTGGTCATACGTCGAGAACATCACCAACGTAACTTCCCACAACACCAAAGTTAGTCTGATCACTGCCATCTGCCAAGTATTCACCAAGCTCCCATCAGCACTTGTGGAAAAGACATACTCCCAGTTCCGGACCCATATTGAGGCGGTGATTGAGGCTGACGGCAGCTACATTGAATAGATGTAAGCTCTACTACATAATCAAGTTACCTGATTCGATTTTTTCAACAAAAGTTTTAAAATAAAGCAGTAGTGTTGTTTTCTTTAGGGGGGACAACTTTATCGTTCCACCCTGTATTGGCTTCAGACAAAGTTACCAAATCTCTATTACTAATAAAAGTACAATATCCGCTTCAGCTATAAAAGTCTAATTTCAGACAGAAAGATACCAAATATCCATTAGTAATAGATGAGAATCTGTTCAAGACTTACCAACAGCATCGGCTCCAGCAGTTTGCAGGAACCGACATTCCGTAACGGTCTCATAACATGGTCCTCCCAGAGAGCAATAAACACCTTCCCTTAAATAATGGGAGTAACCAAGTTCTTCCGCAACTTGTTTCGCTAATTTACGGTATTCTCTGTCGTATGCCTTTGACATGGCTGGAAATCTTGGACCAAACCTGAAGTAGAAAATAAAAATATTCAGCTCAGAGTTTATTATGAAATGTTTTCCATAATAAATTTGGTTAAATTTCAAGAGTATCATATATATAAGACTCAGCATTGAATGAAAAATCTCATGTTCTCTTGCCCTTAAACAATATTGGACATGAATCTGTGAAAAACGGAAATCTCCACATAAGGTTAAATTAAGCATAAAAGTGGAAAATTCCATTAGAAGTTAAAGATTAGAATTAGAATGTATTATTCGTATTCTTCAGACTACTGTTTTCATCTTGCGTGTTATTTTCACAACCTCTCAGTTGATGTAACCTTTCACCTTTTCAGGTGTAACTTGTTGAACTCGGGAATCTTTTTTTTCTTTTTCTCTTTACATTGATGGAGTCATTAGGGCCTGATGGCCACTCAAGAATTAGGGTTAATGAGTACATGGTAGTCACTAAGACAAAGCGTATTAATAATTATTGGTGGAAATGGGGTAGAAATTAGGATTATTAGAAATGGGGTAGAAAGTAGGATTATTGGGGTGGTGTAGCTAAACAAGAACTTATTTACATTGGACTTGAAGACAACCATATTATAGTTATTATATCGATACTCTACGGCTGACTGGGATAGCTTCAGTACATTTATATTTGATCTATCTCTGCATTCCATGTTTAAAAAGGATGTGTCCTCTATAGTATCAGACCTGACCGAATGGTTAATTGTAAGCATAGAGCGATTTATATCATCCTAAAAATTCCAACAAAAACCTAACAGCCAGCCATGGTTCTCCCCAGAATGTGCTGTTGCCATCGTGCACAGAAATCACTTTTTCCATAACTACCAACGTAATAGATGTACTGAGACTAAAGCTGCTTTCAGGACTGCCAGCAACCACTGTAAAAGAGTAATAAAAAATGCAAGAGAGCTATATGCTCAGTCCGTTAAATCCAAAGTAGCTGAACAACAGCTTGGTTCCCACCAGTTCTGGCAAATAGCAAACAAGATCCTAAAACAGAAGCGTGCGTTCTATCCCAACCATCATCAATGAACCTGAGGCCATCTCGTCAGCATCAAACAAGGCCAAACTATTTGCCAAGAACTTTGCAGTTAATTCTACCCTATGCGACCAAGGCCATCAACTCCCCGTATTTCCTCCTATAACAGACAACACGCTATGTAACATATAAATATATGTGCATGAGGATGCCAAGCTAATCAAGAACCTTGATTCCAGTAAAGCAACAGGCCCTTATGGCATTCCAATTATAGTATTGAAAAAGATTAAACCAGAACTTGCCCCCATACTTACAAAACTGTTTAAGCGCAACACTTAAACAGTTTTGTAAGTATGGAGGCAAGGAGAAGTGTTTCTCAACACTCTGGAAAACCTCATCAGTATGCCCTGTATTTAAGAACTTAGGTGAAAAGTCATGCCCCTCTCAGTACAGACCAATAAGTCTCCTGTGTGTCATGAGTAAGTTGCTGGAATCCATATTAAATAAAGAAGTAGTCAACCACCTCAGCAGAAATAACCTTCTTAGTGACATGCAATATGGTTTCCCTTCTGCTAGATCTACCGCAGATGTGCTAACGGTTATATCTCATAGGATTAGTGAATTTATTGACAAAGGCTTCCTTTCTAGGGCAATTGCTCTTGGCATATCAAAGGCCTTCGATAAGGCAATGGCATAAAGGCCTACTTCACAAGATTTCCAGCTACGGTATAATTGGAAATGTTTTCTCAATTATTAAATCATTTCTCTCTGATAGGCTCATAAGAGTAGTGGTTGATGGGCAGAAATCAGAGGCTCACAGTATTAATGCTGGAGTCCCTCAGGGGTCCATCCTAGGCCCAACTCTCTTCCTGATCTACATCAATGATCTCCCAAAATACATACTTAAATCATTCGTTGACATCTATGCTGATGACACGATCATCTATGGCAACACATCAAAGGCCGTAAATGACAAATTCTCTCTGATTCTCTATCCTCTCATCTTGAGTGCAATGGTACAGTGGGGGAAGAGGTGGCTGGTTACTTTTAATGCATCTAAAACCTAGCTTCTATCTTTACATCATCAACGCTCTGATCCCCATCTGGCATCAATTGGGGAGGCTCCATGTTTTGATAAGCTTCTCGGATTGATCTTTACTCCTGATATGAAATGGAACACATACATCAAGTCTGTTGCCAAGGTCGCTGGAAAAAAGGTAAGAGCCTTTTACCGCTTCAGAAGATATCTCACTGCTGATGCAATTCTCTATCTATATAAAAGCCAAGTAAATCCAAGGATGGAGTACTGCTGCCACATCTGGGCAGGAGCTGCTAAAAACAGCCTATCCTGCCTTAACAGAGTACAAAATAGACTTTGTGGCTTAGTGGGGGATGCCCTTTTGTCTTTCCTGCAACCTCTCTCCCACAGAAGAGACGTTGCAAGCCTGTTTTTGTTTTATCATTATTTCCATGGCAAGTGCTCGTCTTAGCTCCAATCTCTGGTCCCCACTCGCCAATCTTTCATGAAAAATACCCGTCTAGCTGAAACCACTGTCAAAAATTTTCCTCACTCTTTATCTGTACCAAAATCAAGACATAGATTCCATGAACAAAGCTTCTTTCTTAGAAGTGCACGCCTGTGGAACTCTCTTCCGTTTGTCTGTCTCCCACCTGACTACAACTTGGATGTCTTCAAGTCCAACATAAACAAATTCCTGATGAACCGCCCCCTTAAGTAAGACACTTTATCAAATCGCCAATACTAATGATTACTACGATACTATCCCATTGATTACTGTACACGCAATAACCCTTATCCCCGAGTGGCTTCCGAGCCTTGATAAGTGATGACTACCATATATAAAAAAAAAGTCAGCTTGAAAAGTCCAACAGGCACACAATTCTAGGAAAGATTTAGGCACAAATAGTGAATAGGAGAAACTGATCGTTGCAGCAAGACAAGTATTTTTTGTGAAAGTTTGACAAGGAGGGGGAGGCCCCATAGATTGAAGCTCAGACAAGCACTTGCCATAAAAGTAGCGATAGAGCATAGACAGGCTCGCAAAGTCTCTTCTCTGAGAAAGAGGTTGCAAGGACAACAGTACTCTATTTTAGGATGAGTTTGGCTCTTATACAGATAGAGGATTGCGTCGGTAGTTAGATAACTTCTGGAGCGGTAAAACGATGCAACCATTTCTCCGGTGACCTTGGCAACAAAATTGATGGAAGTCTTCTCTTTCAGGTGAGGAGTAAAGGTCAGACTTAGAAGTTTGTAAAAACAAGGAGCCTCTTTTAGACGAGAGCCATTCATATCAAATGGGGCCAAGTGAAGATCAGAGCATTAATGGTGAAAAGATAAAAGCTTGATTTTGGAGGCATTAAAATTAACAACTTTTTACTCCATTGCATCACATGCTCAAGATTGGGGAATAGACTAGGAGAGATTTTGGTCATTGTTGGCCTTTGAAGTGTTGCCATAGATTGTAGTGTAATCTGCGTATATGTTGACAAATGAACTTAGAATGTAATTTGAAAGATAATTGAAGACAAGGAATAGACTTGGTTCCAAGATGAATCCCAGAGGCATGCCAGTATTCAGACTTTTAAGCTGCAGACTTTAGCTATCAAAAACTACTTGTATAAACCTATCGGAGAGAAAAGATTCGATAGTTAAAAAACATTTCCTGATATACCATAGTTGGAAATCTTATGAATTAGACTTTTATGTCAAACCCTATCGAATGCCTTTGATATGTCAAGATCTATTTCTCTTGAGAGGAAAATCCAGTCAATAGATTCACTGATCCTATGTGAAATTACAGTCAGTACATCAGCTGTAGATCTCATCAGATAGAAACCATATTGCTTGTCACTGAGAAGGTTATTTTTGCTGAGGTGATTGACAATTTTATCATTAAACACAGAAGAGTAATTGATCTGTACTGAGATGCAGAAGACTGATCTTCAGTTTTTTTAAATATTGGGTAAACTAATAAGGTTTTCGAACGTGTTGGGAAACATTTCTTATTTATGTATCGATTGAACAGCTTTGCAAGAATTGGTGCAAGTTCCGATTGCAGCTTTTTTAATACTATAACTGGAATATTGTCAGGACCAGTTGCTTTGCTGGCATCAAGGTTCTATCACAAATAGATATAAGGGTCTCACTCAAGTTATTTTCAGTTTTGGGAGGAAATTCGAGAGGAAGGAGACCCTGATCGCATAAGTTTGCTACAAAGTTCTTGGCAAAGAGTTTGGCTTTGTCAGATGCTGACAAAATCACTTCAGGCCTGTTGATGATGGTCGAGATAGAGAACATGTATCTATTTAGGACTTTGTCACCGAAACTCCTGATAACGATTCCATTCTTCTACTTTAGACTTGATGGATTGAGAATATAGAATCCTTTTGCAGTTCTAAAGGCGACTTTAGTTTCAAAACATCTATTACGCTTAAAGCAATTGAAGTAGTCGTTTCTATGTGCAATGACAGCAGCATATTCAGGGTTGTACCAAGGTTGTTCAGTTTCTGTTGGAATTTTCTGGAGGAGATGTAGCTGTCTATGTTGATAGTTAACCAATTAGTTAAGTCTGATGCTATATCGGATGCATTCGTTTTTAAATATAGAATCTAGGAGTAGTTTCGGTATGAACGTTAAAAAACCATCCAAATCAAGCATTGAGTATCGATAAACTGTTCGATGGAGAAAGAGATTTGGGATTTTGCTATACTTTCTGTTGAATGGAACTCGTTATTTAATCTATGGAAATAGCATACTCTCATTCTGTCAGTCATGACTGCGTAGAAGTCCTAAGCAATTCATAATTTCTGAGACTCGTGGCATATTGAATAAAGTACTTAGTAAAATTCAGTTGTAAAGTTACACCCTTTTAGAGATTGAAGGTTCAATCCTCAGTGCGGGCGATACTCAAAATACAAAATTGCAAATTACTTAGTCATGGTCGATGAAACAAGATGTTACAGTGTTAGATTAAATAAAGAGTTCCGTTCAAAATTCCATGCAAATTCCCAAGTTTGATAAAAAGATTCGAGCATTCAATAAGATACACATGAAGAAGGTCAGAAGTTACATCAACCAAAACATTGTGAAAGTAACACTCAAGGTGAGAACAGTAGTCCGAATGAATCAAGACATAAAATTAGAAAGATGTGTTCAGGATGTTACATCACAGAGACAATTTCATCAACCAATCTTACAACATCTAATAACAAAGTCTAATAAGTTGCTTAACTTTCCTAAAATAGGAATAACATTTTATATCTATTTAATCTTTTGATGCCACTAGCAGATAAATAGCAAGTTAATCAGAGTTATTTCCCTTAGATCGTACAAGTGGTAGTATTGAAAATGTTTTAACAATAATAAAAAAAAAAATTTTAACGTTGATTATTTATGTTAGAATTGAAAATTAGAATTATTTTGATTGAAAGTTTTTTTTTTCATTCCTTACCGTTCATCATTTGGTCCTCTTAATGGATTGATTCCAACAAAACCCGGAATATTCAGTTGATCCTTAATGATCATGAAATCTCCGACATTATAATCCTGATTAATCCCGCCAGCTGCATTCGTAACGATTAAGACTTTCACTCCAAGCAATTTCATTACTCGAACGGGCAGCGTTGCCTGAACATCAAATAAAATTAAAATTTTGATGAAATTGAAGTATTGTGTAGGGTGTATATAATAGTAATTTATACAATGCCGAGGTATTGTGTAGTGTGTATAATATAGTAATTTATACAATGCCGAGGTATTGTGTAGTGTGTATATAATAGTAATTTATACAATGCCGAGGTATTGTGTAGTGTGTATATAATAGTAATTTATACAATGCCGAGATATTGTGTAGTGTGTATATAATAGTAATTTATACAATGCCGAGATATTGTGTAGTGTGTATATAATAGTAATTTATACAATGCTGAGGTATTGTGTAGTGTGTATATAATAGTAATTTATACAATGCCGAGGTATTGTGTAGTGTGTATATAATAGTAATTTATACAATGCCGAGGTATTGTGTAGTGTGTATATAATAGTAATTTATACAATGCCGAGGTATTGTGTAGTGTGTATATAATAGTAATTTATACAATGCCGAGGTATTGTGTAGTGTGTATATAATAGTAATTTATACAATGCCGAGGTATTGTGTAGTGTGTATATAATAGTAATTTATACAATACCAAGGTATTGTGTAGTGTGTATATAATAGTAATTTATACAATGCCGAGGTATTGTGCAGTGTGTATATAATAGTAATTTATACAATGCCGAGGTATTGTGTAGTGTGTATATAATAGTAATTTATACAATGCCGAGGTATTGTGTAGTGTGTATATAATAGTAATTTATACAATGCCGAGGTATTGTGTAGTGTGTATATAATAGTAATTTATACAATGCCGAGGTATTGTGTAGTGTGTATATAATAGTAATTTATACAATACCAAGGTATTGTGTAGTGTGTATATAATAGTAATTTATACAATGCCGAGGTATTGTGTAGAGTGTATATAATAGTAATTTATACAATGCCGAGGTATTGTGTAGTGTGTATATAATAGTAATTTATACAATACCAAGGTATTGTGTAGTGTGTATATAATAGTAATTTATACAATGCCGAGGTATTGTGTAGTGTGTATATAATAGTAATTTATACAATGCTGAGGTATTGTGTAGTGTGTATATAATAGTAATTTATACAATACCAAGGTATTGTGTAGTGTGTATATAATAGTAATTTATACAATGCCGAGGTATTGTGTAGTGTGTATATAATAGTAATTTATACAATGCCGAGGTATTGTGTAGTGTGTATATAATAGTAATTTATACAATGCCGAGGTATTGTGTAGTGTGTATATAATAGTAATTTATACAATGCCGAGGTATTGTGTAGTGTGTATATAATAGTAATTTATACAATGCCGAGGTATTGTGTAGTGTGTATATAATAGTAATTTATACAATACCAAGGTATTGTGTAGTGTGTATATAATAGTAATTTATACAATGCCGAGGTATTGTGTAGTGTGTATATAATAGTAATTTATACAATGCCGAGGTATTGTGCAGTGTGTATATAATAGTAATTTATACAATGCCGAGGTGTAATGAATAAATAAAAACTGAAGCAAATACAAAAATATATTTCCACCTTGTATTGATTTTTTTGGAAATTATGTGACTGAATTAATATTTATTAATATTTATGAACTGATATTTCTTTAACTTTAATAAATTAATGCTTTTTAATTTTAATAAGTTAATGCTTTTTAATTTTAATAAGTTAATACTTTTTAATTTTAATAAGTTAATACTTTTTAATTTTAATAAGTTAATACTTTTTAATTTTAATAAGTTAATACTTTTTAATTTTAATAAGTTAATACTTTTTAAATGTTAATGCATTAATATTTGTTCTATATTTATAAATTAATAATTTTTAAGATTAATAAATTCATCAAATACATTAAGATTTTTTTTATTAGGTTGAAAAGAAAGTTCTAGCGGAATTTTTAATTTTGATTTCAAATGACATATTTTCAAACAAGTTTTTGTCATAATACCTTTACTTTTTATATCATTTTAAAGAACGTTTTTCGCTGAATCTAATCGTTTAAATTACAGTCATTTTAAAACAATTGTTTTCTTTTCAGAACATTGAATCCGATGGAAAAGAAGCAAATTCATACAATTTTCTAATTTCAATTCAAGCTAGGCCAAAAAGCTGCTCGCGATGTCAATGAAGAATTTGGCCCAGGAACCACTATTGAACGCAAAGCACAATGATGTTTTAAGAAATTTTGTGGCAGCGATGAGAGTCTTAAAGATGATGAGTGATCAGCCACCTGGTGTTGACAATGATCGATTAAGAACCTTAGTTGAATCCAACCCTTGCACAACTGTTTAAGAACTTGCTTCTGAATTAAACGTAATTAAACGATTTCCAACCACTTGGTAGAGATTGGAAAGATAAAAATTCTTGATAAATGGGTGCATTACAAATTGAATGACAAGCAAAAATAATGCCGTTATGAAGTGCAATCTTCCTTTCATTTATGCAACAAGAATGACCCATTTCTCAACCGGGTTGTAACTTGCGATGAAAAGTGGGTTCTTTACAACCAGCAATGCTCAACTTAGTAGTTAGACGCTGACGAAGCTCCATGACACTTCCCAAAGCCAGAGTTGAACCAAAGGGTCATGCTGACTGTTTTGTGGTCTGTGACTGGTTTCATCCTTACTTTTTTGAATGCAGGTGAAGCCATTACAGCGAAGAAGTACTGTCAATAACTGGATGAAATGCATCAGAAACTTCGACAACAACACCCAACATTAGTAAACAGAAAAGGCCTAATTCTCCTCTACAATAATGCCCAACAGCACATTGCTAAACCGACCCTACAGAAGTTGAATGAATCGGGCTACAGAACTCTGCCTCATCTGCCATACTCCCCAGACTTTTCACCTATCGACTACAACTTTAAGCATCTGAACAATTTTCTGCATAAAAAATGCTTCAAAAACCTACGTGATATCAAAAACGTCTTCAGCAATTCACCGCTACCAGAAGACAAGATTTTTACGTTACTGGCATAAATAAACTTTTTTTTTTTTTTGTTGTTGTTTTGCATCAGCAAAAATGTGTTGATATTGATGTTGCTTATTTCGATCAATAATTTTTTGTTTGAACCGAGATATGTTCATCTGAATTTAAAAGTTAAAAACTGCAAGAACTTTCTTGTCAACCTGATAGAAAGTTTTATATGCAAACAGACAAATCAATTTTGTTGATCAAAAACAGAAATTACATGGTGGGTTGAGATCCATAGTTTCACATTATAACTAGCTTACCTCAGTATTTTTCAGGTGGCAAATACCTTGAACATTTGTCTTTTTTTCGTCAACAAACATCAATTGTATTAAACGTTGGAACGCATGCAACAAATGAACGTGTTTTGAATAGAAATGCAAGTTGAGAATCAATATAACTTTTCTCCAAATGAGAAAAAAACTTGGACAGAGAAGAACTTGCTATGAAAATCATTTCATTTGATTCTTGATCAAAAATTTTCAATTCCCCCCAAAAATAAAATTTATTTATACATGCTTCCAGATGAACAGACCGAGACTAATGAACAAAATACCAAGTCACAAATTTCTGTATTCTATTGTTTTAGAGAGGTGGTGGTGGTGGTGGTGACGTGGATAATGATACAGACTGAAAATATAGGTGCACAAAGTTCAAATCATTTTTATTGTTCTTGGAATTCTGACGATAAGCAATGTGTAGTATTTATTCAGATACGGCACTACATTTTCTTTTTCTGTCCTCGGTCAGTGAAAGATAAATCCTTTCACACCAGTCCATATTTATTGTTGTCTCAATCCAGAATGTCCGTTGTTGGAGAGTTTGATTTTACTCACATCAATAACTGACCTTGTGTCTAACGCATGGGAAAGCAAGTAAATAGATGCATAACTATTGTTTCTGATTTTCTCGTGGGATGAGTCAACATACATAAAGGATGCCCCAAAATAATGTCCATACATGTGTGATAAACAAAATAATGTCCATACATGTGTGATAAACAAAATAATGTCCATACATGTGTGATAAACAAAATAATGGCCATACATGCGTGATAAACAAAATAATGTCCATACATGCGTGATAAACAAAATAATGTCCATACATGCGTGATAAACAAAATAATGTCCATACATGCGTGATAAACAAAATAATGTCCATACATGCGTGATAAACAAAATAATGTCCATACATGCGTGATAAACAAAATAATGTCCATACATGTGTGATAAACAAAATAATGTCCATACATGTGTGATAAACAAAATAATGTCCATACATGTGTGATAAACAAAATAATGTCCATACATGTGTGATAAACAAAATAATGTCCATACATGTGTGATAAACAAAATAATGTCCATACATGTGTGATAAACAAAATAATGTCCATACATGTGTGATAAACAAAATAATGTCCATACATGTGTGATAAACAAAATAATGTCCATACATGTGTGATAAACAAAATAATGTCCATACATGTGTGATAAACAAAATAATGTCCATACATGTGTGATAAACAAAATAATGTCCATACATGTGTGATAAACAAAATAATGTCCATACATGTGTGATAAACAAAATAATGTCCATACACGTGTGATAAACAAAATAATGTCCATACACGTGTGATAAACAAAATAATGTCCATACACATGTGATAAACAAAATAATGTCCATACATGTGTGATAAACAAAATAATGTCCATACATGTGTGATAAACACGTGCTCCCTGCTTAACAATAAACGCTGACCCCAATGTTGTGGCTCGTGGATTTCTTTTCTTTCATTTTCTGATTATTTGTTGCCAAGAAGTGGGAGGTGCACAGGTTCACAAGTATAAAAATCCAAATAAAACACAAACCCCAACCTATTCTGCAAATATTCGGGTGTGTGTGTGACACCATTGCGGGAAATAACCCTCTAAACACTTATGTCCATATTTTTGTTTTTTGCCAAGGCAGAGTTCATTGGTTGACGTTAGCTCATGTCAATCTGCTCTGAGCTACATCTTGCATTCAATTGAGTTAAACTTACAACTCCTCAACCACTGTAAACTCAAGACTGTCCGCAAACTGTTACAAAACTCATCAACACTCCTAAAACTAACTCTATAATATATTGAGTGATCTACTGTAACATCTTGATTAACAATTCCATTTCAGTTTTCTTTTGTGTTCCTTGGTGGACAACTTCCTATATCTTTGTTTTGATGATAAACATATTTCTCCTTTTTTGTTATATATTTTCCTCCTTTTTTTAATTCCTAACAACACTCAAGGGTAGGGGCGTCAATAGTATCTCCCCACTTTGAGAGATTACCTAGATGAAAACACGAAAACCAGACAGACTGGAATAAGGGGAAGAGTTAAATTCCCACACAGATCATAATATTTGGCACCATCGGATTTATTTTTATGAGAATTTGTTAAAGGCAATCTTTACAGCAGGAAACCTGAAACAATTGTTAAAATAAGAATGAGATCAAGTATTGGAAGAACAATAACCTACTCAAGAAAAATAATGTCTTAAAGGGTTTATCTGCAGACAATCTAAGTCAATACTGGGCGGGCATTATCCTTGGTGGATATTCTCTGATTGAATCGGGATGAGCAAGAAAGACTGAAATCTAAGATTTTCCAGTCAAAAGTACATATACATCAACCTGTGGGCAGGAGAGAGAGAATCAATCCTCTGAGGTATAGGGAAGTCAGATAGAGGTAGAGGTCTATGAGTCAGTTCGGTTTGGGTGTCTTTCACAGAGAAGAGTTCCCTTAGGCTGTAAATCAAGGGACATGTTTTGACTTGGTCAGTCAAAAATCTCATTTTGCAAGTTTACTATTCAACTTAAGAAACGAGTACCATTTTAACGGCCAAAGAAAAATAATTCTTGGTTTTTAAACTAAAGTCTTGAATTCTTTGTTTGGAAGAAAAATTCCTTTGTTGTTTGGATGTGCATTGTAGTTCCATTTGTTTAGAATATGAAAAATATATTCAGCAAAAACATTAACACA
This sequence comes from Euprymna scolopes, assembly GCF_053919585.1. Classification (NCBI taxonomy): domain Eukaryota; kingdom Metazoa; phylum Mollusca; class Cephalopoda; order Sepiida; family Sepiolidae; genus Euprymna; species Euprymna scolopes. The sequence goes on along the minus strand of NC_136483.1, from coordinate 5,243,242 downwards.
TTTTGTCTTGTTTCATCATACCTGTTTAATATATGAAATACTTTTAAATTATATTTTTCAATTCAAACGATATCTTAATAATTAAATTTAAGTGTAAAAGTAATTTTTTTAAAAATTATTTTCCAACAGCATTTTTCAAGCAGAAGCATATACAAGGCAAGGAATACATGACAGGCAGAGAGTAAGGAATGCATAACGTATGCAGCGAAAGAAATATGTAACGAACAAAGAGTTGCTTTTTCATTGTCTTTGCCACCAAATGCATGTCCGTAATCAGTAAATTTCTTCTTTTTTTTTACAAGGTGGTCACCACTTATCAAGGCCTGGAAGCCACTCAAGGATAAGGGTTATTATAAGTACAGTACGTTAGTGTGGAGATTTAATAAAGCGTCTACTTCAGGGGGCGGTTCATCAGGAACTGGTTTACGCTGGACTTGAAGACATGCAGGTTGTAGTTAGGTGGGAAGCAGGCAGACGGAACAGAGTTCCACCCATCATTCACGCTTTTTTTTTTATACACTTCTCAACTTCCTCATTCCACTCCACCAGTGTCACTATGCTTTAGAGGCTTTTTTGTTCACTCACAAATCTGTTACCTCCAATAACATATCCTTCAAGTTCTTCCACTGTCCACCCGCACTTTTGAAGTGGATCTGATAATTAAATGCACCATTATTTGCTGATGGAACATTTATTCTTATCTTTTTGCATGTGAGTTAGTTCCCTATAGACTCCACAACGGCTGGACCAATTTTTATGAAATTTCACACAAATGTACTTTATGTATCTGGCAGTGTTCTTAGATAGATTTTATATTGGAATGTGCTTAATAAGTATTGATAATCAAAAGATTTGATGAAAGAAGAAACAGGTTATTTTGACCAAAGTTAACACCTTATACAGCCAAACATCACAAGTGTATTTAAGAAGTTTTATTACGACACAAGCACAAAGACCAGGCATATAAAATCAGCAATAGGTTCTTTGATATGACAGGGGCACATTCAAAATGAACATTTCTATTTAAAGCACAATCAAACCATGATATTTAACTTTTTTATTTTTTACTTTAATTCTAGCCGTTATATATAATTTTATAAAATCAATTGTAGATTCTCTATAGTGTACAGTGTCTAATGTAGAATACAATGTATTGCGGAATAAGTCACTGTGGTGCGAGGCATGTGAAGCTTCCTTTCAGTGCATTGCAATCGGTCCCCAACAAGAGCAGGCAATCGATTTGATTGAAAAATGAACAATTTCACTGGTTTCCATGACAATAAAAATATGGGAATGTGAAACATTTGTTGGTCAACATTCAATCCTGGGTAATGTCAGGTCTCCTTGCTAGTAAATACATATACGCCAGATAACTTGCTAACTACATACAACTATTTGAAGTCTCATTAGTTAAATAGCATGATAAAATTTGTTTTGTCATTAAATTGACATTTACTAATACCCTCCCCCCTCAAATATATATATTTCCTTTATCTTTTTCTTCTACTGACAATTCCGTTTATGTTTTGCCTTCATTTGCCAAAATGGAACACAAATACTTACCTTGGCCATGGAATAGCCTTCATACGCATGGAGTCGGCCTTTCATGATGATGACATATTTATTTCCTAACATACCCACCACAAACTGACCAACATGTCCAGCAACTACAAAAGAATTTTTTTAAATAAATAAATTACATTATATATATATATATATATATATATATATATATATATATATATATATTATATATGGCATACCAATGTTGACACAACAAAATCAAGCAATGATGAGCCTGGCTGATACTAGATGAGTGACTATTTGGTAATACTAGGAGCTGTATGTATTGTGCCAAGTCATAGAAATTTCTAGGTTAGAATCTGGGGGTACATTCAAAAGAAAACACAGAGAGATACACCATCAGTTTCAATTAAGGAATGCATTTAGAAGAAAAACTTTAATGTAAAACTTGTCTGCTCTGTCTTGTGACAATCATTTGCACTGACTGAGTTTAGCAATGGTTCCAAAAAGTGTCAAAAGTTTTACACAAAGTTTTCACCACTATAAACAAACCATCTGTGTGGATTTTAAACAACTTAGTTGCTTGAACCTTATACATCAGGATTCGATGGGAGAGTCCATTTATTTATACACACACACACATATATATATATATATATATATATATATATATACTTGTTTATTGTTATATAAACATGCTCACATCCCGCTGCTACAAATAGCCACTTGTTTCAATCAAACAACAGATATCATCAGGCAGCGACTTGACTATTCAAAAGTTCAATGAATTCATTATTCATTGAACTTTTGAATAGTCAAGTCGCTGCCTGATGATATCTGTTGTTTGATTGAAACAAGTGGCTATTTGTAGCAGCGGGATGTGAGCATGTTTATATAACAATAAACAAGTATTATCAGCTCTTTTTATTGAGCACTATCTAACAACCTCGTTGAATTCATTAGTCCATTACTTTTGAATATAAAAAACCCGAGTATATATATATATATATATATATATATATATATATATATATATATATGAGGTGTTAAAAGTTAAGATCGATTCTTTTAGAGAAGATTTATTGGGATAATGCAAAGCTCAACAAATTGGAGCTCATATAAAGTATCAAGAAAATAATAAAACGATAATATAAAAATATATAATGTATATAGATCTATTCATTTGTCCAATAAGGATGATACATCAATATATACTAGACAGCAAAGAGATGCCCCAATAGTTTCCACGTTCATCTCTGGCACCCTTCCCCTTGTACAGCATCACCATCAATGCATCCCGCCAATCCTGCGGAACACACTCATCCCGCCAAGTAATCTGCAACAAGTCTGCCATATATATATATATATATATATATATATATATATATATATATATATCACAAATACTATTCATGATCAAAACTGATAAGAGAAAGGAGAAAGAAAATGTCCTTCTCATCGTCAAGAACTGTATAAAAGAAACATGAGGGGAACATTATGCAATGGTGGAAAGTCTCGGCTAATCATGCTCAAGTCTGAAGAGACACCCTCTCTGTTTACAAAGAGAGGGTCATTTTAGATGAATGTGAATAATCTCCAAGATCTTTAAATAATGATTTCAATGAGCATGACTCAGAATGGAAATTTGTTCTGTATTTAGTGCGTCTTTTCTACAACAGATGTAGATTGCACGTTGGCCACAGCAATACTAGTGATTTTCTCTATGAATTTCTATCATTCATGTTTGCTTTGATATGACATTGTTTCATATATTCTTTGATTGAAGCATTCAACGTCAGATCAGATGATCCCTTATTCAAGCCCGGGTGTACCTCACCATTTTATTTGAATTTTTTCTTATTTATAAATTAAATTTATGATAAAAAAGATACCATTTTAAAATTGCCACAAATCATTTCTTAGTTTGCATCTTTTAAAACAAAACATTGATCAGAAGTGACTTTTCCAGGGCATTTGTCATCAAGCCCAAATATCAGCTGACGTGATATTGTAAACAAACACAAACAGAATTTGATGAACGACATTATCATTATTATTTTTTTTTTTTTTTGCAAATTAATCCACCGTGCAAATTATTCCTCGTAATATATAATAATCAAAAGCGGATTGATTCTATAATAATACATACGCAATCTGCATAAATTAAAATATCATGTTTAAGCGTATTGTACGACCAGGCAACGCCGGGCTGCCAGCTAGTTGTTCAATAGAATCTTTTGTACTTTTGAAATTTCTTTTTTAATTTGTCTTGCAGAATCATCACGTGCAACAGTGGAAATCACGGGCTCGTATTCTGTGTTCAGCCTCGGATTACGTCCAGAACAATATGGTCAGCAAACAGTTCAACTTGTCATTCGTGCATAGTAAGATAAATAAATTTCTAATTTAATTTATTTTTTTAATAATCATACCAGCATGGGAAAGAAAGATGTCTTTTTCTCTTTGAAATCGTTCAATTTTTGGAGAGGCTTTAATAACTAAATTCTTAAAATATCGGTGCATTCCAAATATGGACATTCTTTTTCAATTTTTCTTCACCCCGGACAAGGTATGCCAGGCATCCAATAAATATGTTAGATCAATAGTTCAAATAATTGAGTTTGGGGAGTCTGAGAAATATTCTTAGCCCAACTGATTGAAAATCATCAAAATTTATTCAGATTTGTTTGCATATTCTTGGAGTCATTCCAAATTTTTTCTTTGATTACTCTCACATGAGATGCGTGTAAAGTCGATCATTTAATTGTGACTGTCATAAGTGAAGTGAAGAAATGATTATATGTCACTTACCTGTGCTGACTGGAAATCCTGGAAGCTCTGAATAAGGGAAGCAAATTGGATCTGAGACAATATCAGCCAGTCCTCCAAGACCAGAACCGCAAATTATACCCAGAATTGGTGTGTCCACTAATTTCTTTTTAATCAAGTCAGCAATTGCTGCCACTTCATCATATGAAACACTGAAAAAAATGAAATTGAAAAATTCTACATGAGGAATGATACAATAGGCATCATAAGTAACCAATTTTACAGACAAAATTGTTGAATCTTGAATCAGAAATTTTTTTTTCTTTTTTACACAGGCATAACCACATTATCAAGGCCAAGAGGCCACTCGAGGATAAGGGTTAAAGAGTGTACAGTAGAAATTGGACAATCTAGTAATCAATTCGGTAAATTTGTTAACTTTATATGGAACGGCTCATCAAGAACTTGTTTACGTTCTTGAAGACAATCATATTGTAGTCAGCCGGAAAGCAGGAAAACGGAAGACAATTCCACAGGCGTGCAGTTCTAAGAAAGAAGCTTTGTTCATGGAATCTATGTTTAGGTTTAGGCACAGATAAAGAGTGGGGGGAATTATTGATAGTGTTTTCAGCTAAACGAGTGTTTCTTGTGAAAGTTTGGCGAGGGGGGACCATAGACTGAAGCTCAGTCGAACACTTTCCATGAAAATAATGATACATCAGAGACAACCTCGCAACATCTCTTCTGTGAGATAGAGGTTGCAGAGAAGAGAAAAGGACATCTCCTATGAAGCTACAAAGTCTATTTTGAACTCTATCAAGGCAGGACAAGTCCTTTCTAGCAGCTCCTGTCCAGACGTGGCAACAGTATTCCATCCTTGGACGTACCTGGCTCTTATATAGATAGAGAATTGCATCAGCAGTGAGATATCTACTGGATCTATAGAAAGATCCCACCATTTTTCCAGCGGCCTTGGCAACAGATTTGATATACGTGTTCCATTTAAGATCAGGAGTAACGGTCAAGCCCAGAAGCTTGTCAAAACTTGAGGCCTCCTGAAGACGAGAGCCATTCATTTCAATTGATGCCAGATGTGAATCAGAGTGTTGATGATGTAAAGAGAGAAGCTTGGTTTTAGATGCATTAAAAGTAACCAACCACTCCTTTCCCCATTATACTAGATGCTCAAGATCAGAGGAGAGAGAATCGGAGAATCGTTTACTGTCTTAGTTGTGCTACCATAAATGGTAGTGTCATCAGCATGTCTACAAATTATGTAAGGATGTGATTTGGAAGATCATTAATGTAGATCAGGAAAAGAGTTGGGCCCAGGATGGACCCCTGAGGGACTCCAGCATTAATACTGTGAGTTTCTAATTTTTGCCCCTCAACTACTACTCTTATGAACCTATCAGAGAGGAATGATTTAATAATTGAGAAGACATTTCCCGCTATACCATAGCTAGAGATCTTGTGAAGTAAACCTTTATGCCATACCCTATCAAAGGCCTTAGATATGTCAAGAGCAATTGCCCTAGAAAGGTTGCCTCCGTCGAGAGATTTGCTAATCCTATGAGATATAACTGTAAGCATATCTGCTGTAGATCTAGCAGAACGGAAGCCATATTGAGTGTCACTAAGAAGGTTATTTTTGTTGAGATGGTTGATTACTTCTGTATTTAACACAGATTCTAGCAACTTACTCATGACGCACAGGAGACTTATTGGCCTGTACTGAGAGGGGGATGAGCAATCACCTGAATTCTTAAATACAGGGCATGCTGATGAGATTTTCTAGGGTGATGGGAAAGTATTCTCCTTAACACAACGTTTAAACAGTTTTGTAAGTATGGGCGCTAATTCTGGTTGAAGTTTTTTGAATACTATAATTGGAATACCGTCAGGACCGGTTGCTTTACTGAAATCAAGGTTTTAGATTAGCTTGGCAACATCACGTACAGATATTTGTATATCACATAGCGTGTTTTCTGATACAGGAGGAAATATTGGGGGTTGGTGGCCTTGGTCGCAAAGGGTAGAATTAGTTGCAAAGTTCTTGCCAAAGAGTTTGGCTTTGTCTGATGCTGACAAGATTACCTCAGGTCCATTATGCAACTGGTTTTATCTTACACACATATAAACAGTAATATATATTACAGTATTATCCAAAGTATTATATATTACAGTATTATACAAAGTAATATATATTACAGTATTATACAAAGTAATATATATTACAGTATTATCCAAAGTATTATATATTACAGTATTATACAAAGTAATATATATCACAGTATTATACAAAGTAATATATATCACAGTATTATCCAAAGTATTATATATTACAGTATTATACAAAGTAATATATATCACAGTATTATACAAAGTAATATATATTACAGTATTATACAAAGTAATATATATTACAGTATTATACAAAGTAATATATATTACAGTATTATACAAAGTAATATATATTACAGTATTATACAAAGTAATATATATTACAGTATTATCCAAAGTATTATATATTACAGTATTATACAAAGTAATATATATCACAGTATTATACAAAGTAATATATATCACAGTATTATACAAAGTAATATATATCACAGTATTATCCAAAGTATTATATATTACAGTATTATCCAAAGTATTATATATTACAGTATTATACAAAGTAATATATATCACAGTATTATACAAAGTAATATATATTACAGTATTATACAAAGTAATATATATTACAGTATTATACAAAGTAATATATATTACAGTATTATACAAAGTGCCTTCAATAAGTTTTTTTAAATGTTCTGTATGTTATTGCTATATACCTTAGGAGATGACTAATTCTTATGATTTCAGGTTCAAATGAACAAGTACAGCAGGAATTAGAATACACACTACTAAAGCTTAATTGTCACAGCTGGTGAATTTCAAAAAGGTAATCTGGACATGAGGACACTAGGAGAACGATATGCAATAAAATTGTGTTTGAAACTTAGAGAAAATGCCACAGAAACGGATGGAATGTTTCAGATTGCTATTGGACCATCTTGCATAATCAAGCATCAATTTTTGACTGGTATAAGAGATTCAAGGAAAACAGGGAGTCTGTGAAGAATGATGAGAGGTGTGGGAGAAGTAAAGAAGTCAGAACACTAGACTTGATTGGCCAAATAAAGAATTTCATGGATAAGGACTTTCTACAGAGACAATAAGTATACAGTTTGAGGTCAGTGTGAGAACTGTACACACAATTATTTGCGAGGAACTGAAGATGCGGAAGAGTTGCATAAAGTTTGTCCCAAGGGTGCAGTCTACAACTCTATCCTTGTCACAGATTATTTGACAAGATGAGCATCAAGACAGTTCCTTACCCTCCCTATAGTCCAGGCCTTGCTCCCTGTGACTTTTGCTTATTCTCTAAACTCAAGGAAAATCTAAGAGGCTGTCATTATGAGACAATTGAGGAGATGAAAGGGCTGTGACAAGAGTCATTGACACATTCACAGAAGAGGACTTCCATGGGGCTTTCCAGAATTTGTTGGAATGGTAAAAGTCATAGCAGCTGGAGCAGATTACAAAAGTTTTGTGTGTAGTATCAATAAAAAATGCCCATACAAAAAAAGTCTGGAAACTTATTGAATGCTCCTTGTACATGTACATTATTAGAATAACAAAACAAGAACAATAGACCAAGAGTAATGAAATTAAATATTTCAATGTCTCAGAGAGTACCTTAGATTCAGCTGAAGTAAAATTGTTGAATATTTAACCCCCGTTGTTAAGTCGTAGATATTATCATTTAGACGGGATATAAAAAGTTTTAAAAATGAGCAATGGCCTCGAGAATCCACTAGAAAAAAGCCTTTCTTGCACATACACAAAAAGCGAACATACATACACATATTTTTGCTTTTATACATATAGATTAGAAGATAGCAGCCATATAATCAAGTATATTAAACCAACTTCATTTAACAACACACCTAAAAAAAAAAAAAAGAAAGAAACAGAAAAAATATTTGGTTCACACCTCCATTTAATCAAATAGTTTAAAGTAAACTACGGAAAAGATTCTTAGTTTTGCTTAATTAGTGACTGTGAATCAAATTCAATATTTTCACGATTGTGCAGTTTCAGTTTATTTGTAGTATTTCAAAGTCGTTTTTTTTTTTTAAACTGAAATTTAGTGAATATCGATTAACATCTAATATCTAGTGATAAAATTTCAGAAAAATTTTTCCCAAAAGGCATCCACCCTTATTTATGGTTCGTATTGCAACCGGCAACTGTTTCAAAATTCATGAAAAAGAAGAACTAAGACATAAAATTATATTTTTATATTTTATAGTTTATGTTGTCAGTAACCAAGCGTGAAGGTCTACATTGTTTTATTATGGGTAACACGATTGTCAAAGAAATAGAAATTGATTATCGCAAAAGAAACAGTGATTACATCATGAATCAGAACTTTATCAGGATATTGGAAAATCAGAATCTGAAAAAGATTGATAATGATAATAAAAATCATGATTTCGCTTGATAACGTCTCCCCCATTCTCAGAGGACTTTCCCTCAATCCCAGCTCCAAAGATCAAGTATTTTCCTGAGAATATTGGTGGAACCTACAATAGCAACATATCACAGATACTTAATTTGATATCACACCTAGCGTACTTGGGTTTTAATCACATGCATACATCTTACCTCCAAGGGGAACAGGGCATAAATGCCACACTTCTTGTTCTCCTTCTCACTCACATTCTTGTTTCTGGGCACTTGCTACATGATAACACTTTATGGCATTACGAACATGTTATATAGATGCCTTTACACGTATGTATATGATATGCAACAATGACCTGTTACATAGCCATCTAATATTATCTGCTTACATGTATATATTATATACCGATTCATTGTCACACACACACACACATATATATATATGAACGTTACATACGTTCACATGTTTAGAATCATTGTTAGTGTTACAATATACCAACCCTTTCTATGAAGCAACAAACAGCAGTCATGTATGAGTGCATTTATATGTGTGTATATCATACGCAACAACGATATGTTGGATAGCCATTTAATATCGTTGGCTTGTATGAATGTATATCATCTCGGTTCATTGTCAATATGTCAATGTGTGTGTGTATTAGCCAGGGTCGCAAACAGTTCAATAATATTAGGATAAATAAACAACGCACAGATCAAGGAGGCATACCTTGCGTTCACTAGTTCCCAGGGTGTCAGAGTCTGAATCGGAATTTCTTTTTATCCAACTCCAACTTCTTAAATTCAATTAATTTTTTTTTTTTTTTTTTACATGGTTTTTCTGTTTGGTTTTACTAGTTGCACAATTTAGCAGTTTTTGCATGGTTTTACTTCTATTTTTGGAGATCTATCATATTTTGACCTGCAATACTTCTACTTCATCAAGATATTTTGGTCCATTGGATCACTGTAAATCCTGTCTGGACAGCTGTTATCACTTTGGTTATGACATCACAAAGGATCAATGAAAATTATGTTTTGAGGTGAGATCACTGGATTACATTGGATAACAATCAGACTGTAATCTGAAAATTATCCAGTTCCTGAATCAAATGGAATTTGGCAATTGGCTTAGTCTGGGATAGATCCAGAATTACAATTTTATCTGAAAAAAAAAAAAAAAAAAAAAAAAACGGGCCTAAATCAAACCCATGCTACTATAGCCCTTTATAGCTTTTCCCCGGTTTTCCTTTTCATCCCCTTTCCATAAAGGCAATATTATCTTTTAAAAACATTCTTCCCTGTATATGTGTTTTTACTCCCCTCTTCTGATGAGAAGCGTTTGGCTTCAAAATGCCATGGCCTAAAGAAGTTTCCCTATCCTTAAATATTGTATTCCCTTTTGAACTGATAGCATAATAAAATTTCATTGTAAATTTTTATCCTTTTGTTATCTTAACTTATTCTATAAAGCTGGTTGAGTATATTTATCATACAAGTGAATGTTAAATGTAAAAAATTATATACATGAAAAGTATAAAATGCTTGCTGAATAGGTGTGGGTGTGTGTGGGGGGCTGGTATATGGATCTGTAGAATAATTTCCACATAGGTGTCAAGGAGTCGAAGATATCAAAGGAGTTGGAGTCAACTAGTTTCTTTTGTTTTCCAGTGGTTAGTATTTGCTTGAAGACGCTAAAATAAAGATCCATGGTATTATCTAATTAACACAACTTCTTATTAAACTGTAAATATCTTTTATTTCAGTTCCATGTCCTTATGGTGATTCGCATCACAATGCCTAGTTCTCTTTACTAGTTTTTATATCTTGGCCGTAATGTTCTTGGCTCTCAGGACATAAGATGACAATCTATCACCAAGCAAATCTCTCAGTAACTAAAAACAACACTCCCCTTTGATCCGGTTATTAACCTAATATCATAAAATATTTCTTTGTTCTGAAACTTCAATTGCCTCATCTTTTTATGTTTGCAAATAAGGCTAATTTTTGTTATCATCCCAACCTATTATCATTATCATAAATTTTTATTTCAAACTGCAACCTTCTTGTTTGAAAATCCCTCACTCAATCAGTCAGAGGAGATTACTTCAAAGTGGACTAGAGTTTCATGTATGTACTATCAATAAAAGTGCCCATATGAAAAAAATTCTGGAAACTTATTGAAGGCACCTCATATATCGAAGACATTGCCAAGGCTGTTGCAAAGAAGGTGGGCTCCCTCTACTATGCTAGAAAATTACTCACACCAGAGAGCATCCTATATCTTTACAAAGCTACAATTCACCCATGCATGGAGTATTGTTGCCACATCTGGGCTGGGGTATCTTACACTAGTTTCCTACTCTTAGACAGGCTCCCAAAAAAAGAGTCAAATCTAATACACCTTGCACTGTTGGCCAAGCTCCAATCTACGTCTCATTGCCGCAATGTTGTGTCCCTTTATAACTACCATTAAATGGAATGTGCCACCCTTGATGTACCCCACCCCTGACTTACAGCAAAATCCCATTCCTTCACCGTTGAGTCCTTCTGGAATGTCTTCTACTTTAATAGTTTCTTCTCTCCGACTGCTAGACTTTGGAATTCGCTCCCTGCACTAAACTGCAGAAGTTTAAATTTAATGTAAACAGATATCTTGCTGTTCAACTCCCCACAATCCCGTTAGACATAATCCCAAATAGTAACCCCTTACATTTGACGTGGCAATAGAAGATGAAGACAATGACTAGCTCTGCATTTTTGTGTGTGTGTGTTATACTCTTTATAAATTTTTAAATAATTTTTTTTGTGTGTGTTATACTCTTTATAAATTTTTAAATAATTTTTTTTTATTATTCTGTTCGTTTTACAAGATAATTTTTGGCATTTAAATGTGATTGTGATTAATACGGCACCATTTGGTCGTTACGTAATTACATGGATAAAATTGTCATACAAACAATAATTTCCATTCTTTAAATTATTCAATATCATTAACTTTCAAAACTTTTAAATCTATTAATGATTTCTTGTTTAAATGCTTTTAAATTTTTTAATGATTTCTTGTTTAAGTGCTTTTAAATTCCTAGCAATTTTAAAGTGTCACAAAAAATTTATTCTCTTTTTTTTCAACTACCAGCAAGATTAAAATGGTTGACTTGTTTATGAATACACAAATGCATTCTGATGAATTTAGCAATTAAATTGTTTTTAAATAGATTTTTTTTTAAATTGTTTTATTTTATGCTATCAAACTTTGGATTTTAATAAATATTTGATTAAAAGTTTAACACTTAATTATCATCATCTTTTCTTTTTTACACTACAGTAGAAATGTTGAATATTTTCTTGAAAATTCTAATCCTGGTCGCCTGACACCCCCATGCCAAGTATTTTCAGTACAAAAGCATATTTGTTTACATTTTGTTGGGTAGAAGAGAACCATGTCAGCAGAAAATAAGCCGCCCATATTCACTCCATCAACATGCCACTTGCTTGAAGACGTTATTTTAAGTGTGGAAGGAGAAATCAGTTTCTCTCAATATAAATATAATTTATTATTATTATTGATGTTAGTCTGCATTAACTGAAAATAGCAACCATCCTCAAAATCTATTTTAAGAACAAGATCACTTTATTGCAATCTAGAACCAAAAACAACTTAGAAGAAAACAAGCTTCACATTACAAATGAAACTGCTGAGAAATAAAGACATAAAACTAAAATTATTCGCATTCTAAAGTTTACGTTTTAGTAACCACATGTGCAGGTTTAGCATCCATTTTATACACTATTTTATCATAGCTAACACACACGATTGCTAGAAGAGAAAAGGAAACATTTGGACAGTGATGGGACGAGCAATCAGAATTATTAAAACTTTTTGGAAAACTGCAATTTGAAAAATTTGAGCCTAATTTCTGATGCCAAACCATAACCCTTCCCTGAATTCTATTGCATCCCAATGCTTGCATGCTGTGGTTTTCTGTTTATCCTCATCTTTTCTTGTTCTAGTGTTGACTGTGTCGCCTTGGTGATCACAGAGTGCACTATTTGACAAGTATACAAAAATAAAAAACAATTTGATGTGTTACAATCGACTCAATACCAATTAGACGTGTTACAATCGACTCAATGCCAATTAGACGTGTTACAATAGATGTGTTACAATCGACTCAATGCCAAATAGATGTGTTACAATCGACTCAATGCCAAATAGATACGTTACAATAGATGTGTTACAATCGACTTAATGTCAATTAGACGCGTTACAAGGTTATTGCCTAAATCTTACGGTCAGAAAGAAGTTTATCATTAAAAGGTGGCAGATAAGACTGATTAAAAATTCAAAGATTTTCACAAAAAGTCGGAGTATATTAATGAGGCAGTAATTTTGAGGGTCAGTTTTTTTCGTTCAAATTCTGGTACACTAGGGGCAATTTTTCAGCTATAAGGGAAGAAAAACTCAGCAAGGCATTTGTTGTAGAGTTGGGAGTAGACGGTTTCGCTCAACAGAGCATTTGTTTGTTACTATAGTAGGAATAAGATCAGGTTGTGGATTATGACTAGATTAAGGATTCAAAATTTTTACCAAAGAGTAGGAAGAATCTGATGGGATGATAATTTTGAGGATCAGTTCTTTCACCCTGAACACTTGGTATATGAGGTAATTTTCAAGATATAAGGGAAGCAAGATTCGGAAAGGCATTCATTATAGAGTTTGGAGAAGATAGGGCTAGCTCAGCAGAGCATTTTTAAAAAGAGCAAAGCGCATATAAAAACTTAACTGAACTTGCTTTGGAATAGAACATAGTTTTCAAAAACATACACATTTAGTATGTGTCTTTCCCCAATCGCCCTTTGAATTATTTATGCAAAAGTAAGAAAAAATCCAGTAAAAAATACCAAACTTTATGCATTTTTAATAGAATTTTTAGCTTTAATTCTCACAAATATGGTTAAATTTTAAAAAAATGTTTTTAATTATTACATTTTTCCAAGGCATTTCAGCTTGAAAAAATATAACAATAGTCTTCGAATAATTTCTGGTGAAAATTCAGGAGGGGGGGGGGGGCATGTCCTATACAATTTTATGGACGTGTAAAATTGACTAAAATTCAAGTGACCGTTTAGATTTCCATTAAGTTATTACAAAATTATTTCTAAACATGCCGGTAGGCTAAATTTTTTTTGTTATCAGAAATTTGATCTAATTCTGATGAAGTGATTTTTTACCTACTTCTACTGCTAAGTCAACTGTGCAAAGCCCCCCCCTCACATTAATAATAGATTTTTAAATGGCATTATAATTAAAAAATCCAGTTTAAACATGAAGAGATTTGCCTTTGTTAACTATTCTGTTCTTACAACCTATTTGTGTACATCTATTTTTCACTTTTTTGAATTGTTAAACATATTTTTAAACATGCACCCCAGCTGACATTAGAGCTACACATATTTGGTCGATTTAACTAAAATTTTGAATATTTTAAATGTTGATTTAAATAAAGTCGTTCAGTTTCTGAAATGGAAAATACTAATTGAAGAGAAGGGAGAGCAGTAGCGCTAGATATATATACGGCTTTTGACAAGGTATGGCACAATGGTCTTCTCAGGAAAATCACTGAATGGTATTACTGGACAAATACTTAACATAATTAAATATTTCTCAAAAGAGATGAGAATCCAGGGTGTCCTCGATGGTCGTACGTCTAAACAATATGATATAAATATGGATGTACCTGAGGGGTCAATCTTTGGGCCTTTATTATTCCTAATATTCATAAATGACCTCCCTGATAAAATTGTCTTTGAGATGGACATATTTGCTGACAACACTCCGCTCTACAACAGACATGAGGGGAAAATGAATCACCATACATCCAAGGCAATGGCAGAATCCCTGGAGGAAGACCTCCAATCTGTAGTAGAATGGGGACAAAAATGGATGGTAACATTTAACGCTGCGAAGACTAAACTCTTTTCCTTCAACAATTACAAGAAACCTTCTCAACCACCAATAGCTATGACTAAAGATACATTACCTGAAAGTAATTTGTTTAAAATCATCTTAACGTTGAGTTAAAATAGATACATCGAAAGCATTGCCAAGGCTGCTGCAAAGAAGTAGAGCTCTCTCTACTGTGCTAGAAAGTTATTTACGCTTGAAAGTAACATGTACCTCTACAAGGCCACCATTCACCCATGTATGGAGTAGTGTGGTCACATTTGGGCTGGTGCATCTTCTACTAGTCCCTTCTGGACAATGTTCAAAAGAGAATCGCCAACCTGACGGGTCCTGAACTATCTAGGCTTCAACCTCTGTCCCATTGACAAAATGTTACATCCCTCTGCCTGTTTTACAAGTATTTTAATAGTAGGTGCTCCGACAAACTACAATCCCCGTACCCCTTCTACATAAATACCCCCGACAAACCCGACAAGCAGCAAAATCCCACCCCTACACAGTAAAGACCCCCAGATGTAAGAAAGCCTTCTACTCTAATAGTTTCTTCTCCAGAACTGCTAGGCTTTGGAATTCCCTTCCAGGTTACTGCTTTTGCAACTGTACTGACATGCAGAAGTTCAAGTGTAATGTGAACAGACATCTTGCTGCTCAACTCCCTACATAGTATCCTTGCAACTTATGTCCCTGATAGTACCCCTACATCAAAGTGGCACTGTGCCTTGTTTGGGGTGAAAATGCAATTAAAAATAAATAAAAAATAAAAAAAACGGGTGCATTTCTAGAGAAAATGATGCTAAAACATTTTCTGTTATGACAGAATTTTGAACACAGAATTTTGAAGTAATTTGTACAGTTTCTCATGTATGTTAGTGTTTTTTTTATTTTTTTATTTATTTATAACATGAAATTAGAAAAGGATTAGAACTGCACGCCTGTGTAACTCTGTTCCATCTGCCTGCTTCCCACCTGACTACAACTTGGATGTCTTCAAGTCCAACGTTAACAAATTCCTAATGAACCGCCCCCTTAAGTAAACACTTCATCAAATCTCCACACTAACGTACTGTACTTGCAATAACCCTTATCCCTGAGTGGCTTCCGGGCCTTGATAAGTGGTGACCACCGTGTAAAAAAAAAAAAAAAAAAAAAGAAATCCTTTGCATGGGGGTCGTTCCAAAAGTAAGGCCTCCTACTTTTTAACTGAAAAACTATAAAGATGAGAGTGGTAACAACCTTTTGTGTTCAGAATTTATTTTTCTACATAGTCAACACCATTCTCAATGCACTTTTATCAGTGATGAACAAGGCCTTCGTCGCAAAAGTTCAAAGTGCACTTTCTCACATCACTGTCACCAATCTGAAATCCACAAATCCATATAACTGCACTGACATCAACTGCATCAGTTTTGTAAACATTTAACAGGCACCAGTGGAAGAATTCAATGACGCATCACTGCTTCTGTCGCACATCCATGACAGATGTTGCTTTCTTAAAGTCTCACACCATCAATAGCTGCAACAGAGAGATGAAACTTTCAGGTCATGAATGCATTAGTTCAGTCATCATAACAATGCAATTTGCAATCCTCTCTGATTCATTTGAGCAATATAAAAAAAATAGTAGATATTACTTTTGGAATGTCCTCCGTAATATTTCATAGTTACTGAATTCAGAATCATCCTATTTTATCAAAATTACCAAATTTTCTGAACACCAAAAATTTTAAGATTAAAAAAACATTGAAGAACTAAACGGTTTAATATTTAATTGAGGAGATATCAATCTGTTATGTAAATTTGAAGTAAATTGACTCCCCAACCCCCAGGTGAGATGAGGTAACATTTTTTCATGTTGATGGTCAATGGTAAACTGAAACCACCTAATGATCCCCCATCTAAAAATGTAAATTTTTCAAACATGTTTTTGTATAATCTTTAAAATTGTTGCTTAATTAATAGTATTGTACAAAAAAAAAATATGTCTACCAAATTTTATGAAAATATATTGACAAACAAAAACAATTGTTCAACTTTTATGTGAAATGACTACAACAAGAGAAAAGAAACAGACGTTCAAACGTTATTTTGTACGAGACGTTATATAGGTATATATCAAATTTTATTAAAATATATTGAAAGTTGTTGCTTAATCGACAGTACAATAAAAAAAAATATGCCTACCAAATTTATAAAAAAAAATAAATAAATAAAAAAAACAGTGGAATTTGAAGACAGTTGATCCGTTGAACGATAAAAACTGGAAAGTGAACTTGCATAATACCAGAAACGTCTGACCCCTGAACATGGGAAAAGTGACGTTGAATAAATAGAATCTATTCAACTTTCATGTGAAAATCTTTATCTAAATATCTATAATTATATAAAAGGAACTTTGTGTACATATGAGTTCGTTATCTATGGACTCGAAAACGACCAGGCCGATTTTTATGAAATTTCACGCAGAAATGTGCCAGGTTTTGTGTCAGAATGTCTTTGATAATTAATGATAATCGTTAATTGAAATAATCTGATGAAAGAAGGGTGACATGATTTTGACTAAAGTCAACACCCTGAACAACCTAACATTACAAGTGCATTTGAGAAGTTTTATTGCCACACAAGCAGAAAGGCTAGACATATAAAATAGTAGGTTCTTTGATATGACAGGAGCATGTTCAAAATGAATGTTTCTGTTTAAAGCACAATTGCACCATGATACTTGACTTTTCATTTTCAACTTAAATTCAAGCCATTATCAATGCACAAGCGATAAAGCCACACATATAAAATCAACAGTAGGTGCTTTGATATGACAAGGGCGCGTTTGAAATGAATGCTTCAGTTTAGAGCACAATTAAACCATGATATTTGACTTTTGTATTTTAAACTTTAATTCAAACCATTATATGTAAAAAATGATTTTATAAAATCCACAGTAGTTTCTCTACGGTGCAATGTAGACTATAATGTATTGTGAAGCTTCCATCCCAGTGCACTACGATGGGTCCTTAACTAGAGCAGGCAATCAATCAATTTGATTAAAAATGGGTGATTTCACTGATTTTGACGACAATAAAAAATATGTGAGTGATCATCATTCAATCCTGGGCAACGTCGGGTTCCCCTACTAGTATCCTTTAAAATAAAATGTCATGCAACCACAAGACATATGACCGTCTTTTCTGAATTGAGAGTTTGTGTTCCTAACAAGTCTACGTTTAGTGGTACATTTAACGCTACCTCTCAAGTGTGAACTTGATATGAGTTTATTTCCGTTTCAATTTCACAATCGATAAACAGATTAAGCTTCTAGTGAAGATCTTTTTTTTGTTTGTTCCCATGACAAGTTTCATGTGATAGATCACGATGAGTGCACACACATCGATAACAAGTACTTACAGAAATGACATTCACACCAGAAAGTCATTTCTTGCAGATTAAAAGGACAAACGGCCATCGGATTGGGTTAACCCAATCGTACAGATCGGCAGATTGTGAATGGTGCAATTTTTCTGAAAATTTTGTTAACTTAAATGTCAGCCTTAAAAAGAAATTTTTAAATATAAAAATTTACTTGCAAAACTTTCAAATTAAAATCTTGTCAGGTGGTAGGATAACAGCAATATAGTGAGGTTCGTTGTTTACAAAACGTTTAAAAGAATGTGTCAAACGTATATAAAATTACTATGTCATATATACAGAACCCCGGGATACGGCGGGCCTAGGATACAGTTTTTTCAGGTTACGATGTGGAATACGATGTTTTCCGGCCCATGGTTACGGTATTTACCCCGCCTTACGGTGTTATTTATGTTATTTGATTATATACATGTGTATTATATATTGTACTGTATTTTGTTACTAATTTTTGATGCCGTATCCCGGGGTTCTATTTATATATATATATATATATATATAATTAGATTTTTGTCTGTTTTTAACAGGCAAAAGTTATATCCCGTTGTCATAGCATGACAAATTGATGGTTTAATATGGTTAAATTTGTGCTATTTTTCGCATTAAATACTAATCTCTAACTGTGCATCAAACGGATAATATAATATTTAGTTTACAAACTAAGGTCTATGAAAAGGTTTATACAGAATTTCAGTCGAATCAGCCCAGTAATTTCTAAGAAAACTTCTAGAGTAAATGTGGTATTATGGTGACTAATCCTATTAATCTAACTGTGCATTTGACGGATACCATAATACTTTGTTTGCTGCACCTTGGCATAGCAAAGGTCCATACAAATTTCAGTCTGATCAGTAGTTTCAGTGAAAAGTCCAACAGACGAGAAATATAACATAGATATTATAATACTAGCATGACCTGTGGAAATTCCACATGTCTACATTAATTTGTATAATTTATCTCTATATAAATAAAATGAACTCATTTTTTCCCGTCGGATTTTGACCTTAATAGGATTAAAAATCAAGATATTTCATGCAAATATAATATGCACAAACGGCAGAACAATATCTGAGGTGTGTTATAGGCTTATTATTTCTCAAATTCCTCGATAATCTTAGATTTCTATACTTTTTCTGCTGAGAAGTCACGGCCAAAATCGGTTAAGATCAATGGAAGTGGTAAAATATTTTCTCTCTAATAAATTTCTCCTCCCCCTGCCACCACTTAACACCGTTTGGGGATCGTTCACAAGGAACAGTTGAGAAGAGAACACCGGTTTGGCTTCGTAGTTCTTTCATGTGAAGTTATTTAAAATCACTAAACTAAGCTGCAGTGCTCTGTGGCGTAGTGGTTAGCGTGCTGGACAATTCACATTATATTTTCACGTTCGCGCCGACCTACCGTAGTCGTTTTTTTTTTTTGTTTTTTTTTTTTCCTAAACAACTGGAATGGACTTTTCTTGGTGGCCGAACTGTTAACGTTGCAGATGTTTTTTTTTGTTTTTTTTTTCACACTTTATTTTCCTACTTTTACTCATGACTCCGGGTTTGATCCTTCCTACTTACCTACCATGACATTTTTTAAAACTCCCCCCCCCCCGTCCCGGAAACAAACACTCGGGCAACGCCGGGTACCCCCGCTAGTTGTTAATAAAATGTTACTTTTTTTACATTGTTTTAAATGACAGTTTGATTATATCCCCTTTTGAAATGTATTTGTTTAAAATCATACTGCTTTACTTGATGGAACAGCATATTTTGATTTGGGAAGATTTTAAAATGGGTAAAATTGGATTTTTTAATTATTTTTTACCTCAACAACATTTTTAATGTGTGCAAGGTGATAACGTATGTACAAACATGAAATACCTTAGCATATTATTATATAGCTATCATGTATATATTCTCTTTGTTTCAGCATTTACTTCAATATATGAATAAAGCTTAGTAGGAGTATAAAAACATACTTGTGGTATTTATGCTGAAATGCAAAAGAGATTGCAAAGTAACCTCGACCATTTCTAGCTCCGATGTCATAAGTGCCACCCCAACTCGATTGGAGAAATGTCAAACAACTCATCTTTGCATTCAATACATTTAGGGAGCACATGCTAAGTAAAGAGTTGCGTAATGAGATGTTTCTTCACATTACATTTAAATTTTCACATATTGTTACAGTAGAAAAACAGGTAGCAGGGAAGGAATTCCAAAGGCCAGCAATTTGAATAAAAAGGCTATTAGATTAAAAAAAACACCATCTGGGAACTGCCACAATGAATGGATGGAATTTAGCTGTCAGGTTTATCCAATGTATTTACATTGAGAGGGCATTTGAGCAGCAAGTTCGTTGGAGCACATTCCATTGAAGTACTTGTTACATAAGCATATTGCGGCGATGGGACAGGGGCCAGAGCTTGGTAGACAGTGAGAGACCTATTTGATTAGAGTTTCAATTTCCTTTAAGCAACCTTTGCAATATTTTCTACATATTTCATCCAATTCAGGTTTCCGGTGTATGTTAGACCAAGGAATTTGAGTGTTTGACACTCGAGTTAGGATGTAATTAATCAGAATCAGTGATTGAAAAGTTTTCTTATAATTGCTAAAGAAGAGGGGCTTTGTGTTAGTAGCATTAAATATTATTATCTATTTATGTTTCTATTCATCTACAGACTGGCGTTCATTTTCTAAGGATCCCTTGGATGCACCCAAATTAATGTCAACTTATTTGAATGTATAGCCATCAAGGACAATCTGGATTTTTTTTTTTTTTTGCTAGGAAGGATCTAATTATATTATAGATTTATTCAGTAATATTGTAATGTACTCGTTATAGCAAAGAAACAGAAGAAAGAAAAAAATCTTTTAATTTTTTTCTTTAACAAAAGCCTTTATATCTAGTATTTCCAACAACACATTTTTTTCTAAAAATTTAAATTTTTAATTTCACTTTTTCGGGATTTTGTGATGTCACCCACATTTCTTGAACATCTGTCTTCCCGAACACCAGCCATGCCTTAAACACATGCTTCTCTTATCAGGTCTCGAACAGCACTGCTCCTCCAGCCACATGTTATTTTATTTCTAATATGACGTCACTTTGTGCAGCCAGCTTGGTCATTTGCATATCTTTATGCGGCTGCTGCTATTATTACAATGCCATACAAATAATTTTCATGTGAGACCTTGTCAAATGCTTTAGATATATCAAGCTTTATTGCACTAGTTTTACTTGTTTACTCCAATTTATGACAGCTGCATTCAGAGATGACCATTAGGAAATCTGCAGTAAAAAATACATGTCTAAATCCATACGGTTGGTAAGGAGTTTAGCATTTGCAAAATGATAGACAATCATGAGATTAACAATTCAAAAATTGAAAGTAGACTCATGGACGATAATTTGGAGGGTCAGTTCTTTCACCAAAATTTTTGAACACTGATACCATAGAGGCAATTTTCCAGCTATCAGGAAAGCAAAACTCAGCAGAGCATTTCTTTATTAGTATATCAAATCCACTTGTTTTTTTTTGCTGGGTGGAATTTGATTATTTACGACGACGACTTAACCGGAACTTGTTTACATTAGATTTGTATGCCACCGCATGTTATATTTTGCCAGGAAGCATGCCAGCGAAACAGTGTTCCAAAGGCGGGTCGTTCTGGGAAAGAAACTTTGTTCATGGAATCTGCATTTACATTTAGGCACAGATAGAAAGTGAGGAAAATCATATATATTGGTTTTAGCTAGTCGAGTGTTTTTTTGTGAAAGTTTGGCAAGCGAGGGTGACCATAGACTGGAGTTCAGATGAGCACTTGCCATGAAAATAGCGATAGAGAAGAGATAGGCTCGCGACATCTCTTCTGTGGAAAAGAAGTTGCAGGGAAAAAAAAAGAGCATTACCTTCTAGGTTTCGATGCCGGTTTTAAACTCCATCAAGGAGCAGGATAAGGCATGCCGAGCAGCTCCTGCCCAGATGTGGCAAGAGTGGTCCATTGTGGGGCGCACTCGGCTCTTATACAGATAGAGGATCACATTGGCAGTGAGATACTTTCTGGAGCGGTAGAGTGATCAACCATCTTTCCAGCAATCTTGGTAACTGATTTGATGTATGTGTTCCATTTCAGATCAGGAGTGAATGTCAGTCCCAGAAGCTTGTCAAGACATGGGGCTCCCCCAAAATTAGAGCCATTCATTTCAACTGAGTTTCTGATTTCTGCCCATCAACGACTACTCTTACAACCCTATCAGTAAGAAAGGATTTTATAACCAAGAGGACATTCCCAGCTATTCTATAGCTAGCAATCTTGTGAAGTAAACCTTTATGCCACACTATCAAAAGCCTTTGATATGTCAAGAGCTATAACTCTAGAGACAAAGCCTCCATCAAACGATTTGCTAATCCTGTGTGATGTAATAGTTAGCACATCAGCTATGGATCTCGCAGAACAGAAACCATACTGCATGTCATTGAGTAAGTTATTTTTGCCAAGGTGGCTGAGCACTTCTGTTTATCACAGCTTCCAGCAACTTACTCGTGACGCACAGGAGACTGATTGGTCTGTACTGAGAGGGAGATGATCGATCACCTGAATTTTTAAATACAGGGCAGACTGATGAGGTTTTCCAATAAAATATTAACCAAAAATAAAATTTTTATATTTTTAAACAAACTAACATTTACCTTATACGACTGACAAAATTGATTTTATTTTTGCCTTTTGTTATAAGAAAGTCGTTAATGTCAATCGGAAATAGGTTAAAATAACTTTTGCTTTGTATATGAAAAATGAAATTCAGGGATGGGATCGGGAGAACAAAGGAAAATTAGTATTCATTCCTGGACAACGGCGGGTGTACTTGCTCATCAAATGAAGAAGCAAACTCCACAGGAATTAACTTGTGTTGAACATCCTATGCCCCCTGCCTCCAGTGTAATAATGAACCACTCCTGCTTTTTGTACTTCTTCACATATGCTGAATAGAGCTTCAATACACTTTCTCTACTTCATGTCCTGCTTAACATGATCGTCAAAATGTCTGCAAAGGTCAAATACTTGATATCTGTTCACTTAGACTAAATTAGGTACAACGGAATGCGACTTTTTTTTTTTCTACTAAATTTCATTTTCTGAAAGATTTATCAACAGTAAAATCTTGATGGTTTGTGATAAGAGTCTGAAAGGAAACTACAATTACTTGAGTAAATGTGAATGAAAGGACAACATTGAAAAACTCTTTCGTTAGTTGACGAGATGAATGAGAAAAGTGAATAATTGTAACAATATTGGTTTTTAGAGGGTGATGAGTGACAGAACCTGTTATTAGAAGGTTTTTTTTTTTACTGTTTATTAACTCCAAACAAGGCACAGTGCCACTAAGTCGTAAGAGGCTACTATTTGGAGTCAGATCTGCAGGGATACTATGTAGGGAGTTTGGCAGCGAGATATGTGTTCACATTACACTTGAACTTCTGCATGTCAGTACAGTCAGAGAAGCAGGGATCTGGGAAGGAATTCCAAAACCTAGCAGTTCGAGGAAAGAAGCTATTTGAGTAGAAGCTTTGCAGCATTTAACTTAAATTTTAAGGATCTCTACAGTGTAGGGTGGGATTTTGCTGCTTGTCCGGTTTGTCGGGGGGTATTTATATCAAGGGTGTACTAGTGCTTTGAGTTTGTCTGAGCATTTTCCATTAAAATACTACAAAAATAGCACAGAGTTAAAGCATGTTGATTGCAGAAATGTCAAAATTTACCAGAGTATGCTGCAGTGAAAGCGTTACATTGTCTCGGGAGGTCGACATAAACGCTAAATTCTTAAATTTTATTCATTATTTTTAATCCATTCAGAAGTCATATTCAAGTCTAAATTCTTCAATCTCATTAATGCTGATCCTCAAGTGGCTTTTAGCGTTGATCATTAGTAAAAAAAAAAAAAAGAATAAAAGTCACGTGACCGACATTATGTTTCCAATACAAATTTGTTTTCAGATATTTTAATATTCATTTTAACTTGTGAAAAGAAGTTTTCTCCTTTTTGTCATGAATTTTTTAAAACTTTTTTTTTTAAGTTGCCGATATCCAGTTTTTCGTTGTTATTATTATTATTTTATTTTTTATGCACATGTCACCTTCTAAAGATCAAACTTAGGAAATGCACTTGTTTTGTTATGGATGGAAGGGGTGGGGGGGGGGGCTAAGCATGAAACGCTTGAGAAATTTTTTTTTCATTTTTATACCTCCATAATGAATGAATATTTACATATGAACTAAAATATTTGATATTTTCTTTCACTGTGTTTAGCAACGTATGGGTAGAAAAACTAATTTATTCTCGACCTATTTTTTCTTATCACCAAATTTTTTTAAGGTGTTCACATGTAATCGCTTAAAAGTAGAATCTCATTTTTGTTTAAAGGGATTTATATGAGGATCTCTAATACAATAATAAATAATACTATAGTTTTTATATAATAAAAGAATCCAGTTAATTTCTAAATTACATTAAAAATATAAATTTAAATACGAAAGAAAAATTAAAACATGTTAACGATTTTGAATTCATAAAACTCATTTTAAATTTCTTTAAAAAAAAAATAAATAAATTTTACATTTTGACCTTTTTATGGTGGCAGGAAAATTTCCATTGATTTTCACCAAGTCTGAAAACGCATCTGTGTCTTGCCAATGAAAAGAAAATGAACTGAACAACGGCCAAATGGTTTCAATAAGAATCATTTTTATTACTAGTCTTTGATTTTATTCCTTTCTATCTCCACCCCCCCCTTCACCTTTTATGTATTTAGAATTTTTTTACAACCAGTTTACAATCAGAATCAAAATAGCACAGATGCCAAAGTTTGATCTCACATAGAGCCATGGAAATTTTTAAATCCACTGAACCTAATTAAACCAATCTATTGAAAATGTGCTAAGTTTTATATATATATATATATATATATATATATATATATATATATATATCACTTTAGCTACCTCTTGTTAAATTTGCCACTTTTACTGGACAAAACCCCACATTAATTGTCTTCTTTTTTTGGGGCACAATCCCTGTGTTGCCCGGTTGTAAGATACGCTTAAATATGATATTTTAATTCATGCAGATTACGTATTTATTATTATTAGACAGCTAATTATCTCTCGATTATTATATAGTAGTGAGATCAAAAGTTAAGACAAATCTGCCTCGGATACCATCAGCTAGAATTGAAACCAACACATGCCACTCTCTGGCTTGATTCTTTAGCCTCTGAGCCATGCCCATACATATATAAAAAGATTTTTCAAAAATAACATTGTTTAACCTATGAATGTAGATTTGCGCATGTAAACAGGGTTAGATTACTTACTCCTGTAAACGTCAACTGTTTTATTTTCAATTTTGACCACTTAGCAGCTATTTTTGCCGGCTAAAACCCAAATCGAAAGTATGCTACAAGTCAAAATACCCTATATATCAAATTTCAACTATGTTCAAATATTCAGAGAGGAGTTCGATAAAGATATTTCGTTCACACTGACAAGGTCACTTATATGTATACATATATATATATATGTATACATACACACACACAGATATGTATCGAAATATTTCCATGCACAAGAATGTTTTCATCCTAAGTTTAATGCAATCATGCAATATGTAAAAACTATGCATAAATAAAATTAAGCAAAGTAAGCATATATTATATATTATAGTGAAATGAAACCAGTCATCTAATAAGAAACCATAAAAATGAATAATTAATCAATGCTCGTTTTTCAAAAGAATATGAAAATTAATTTGCCTCTATGTAATCGCTCGCTATCTATGGCAGAGTATATTAAGTTTGTTTTAATAATCTTTAAATAGAAAAATTAGGCTTTTAATATTGATGTAAGAGCGAAAAAAAAAAGGACTCAACTTTATATATATACTAGCATTTCAGCCCAGCGTTGCCCGGGTGTTTGGAGGTGTATGTTGAGCAAAAAAGAAAAAAAAAAAAAAAACGGTAAATTTTTTAACTTTGACACCTATTAACATTTATTGTTTTGGGCTCAAGTCAAGTTATTAAGTTAGATCCATATCCAAGGAACCTATATCAAAAATTTCAAGTGTTTAGACCCAAAATTGTCAGGAGTTTGGTAGAGTTCTCAAAAGTCAAATTGTTGAACTGTGGCCCCTTAACAGCCAAATTTCTGGCCGAAAACCGATCAAAGATTTTCCCAAATCTCAGTACCCTGTAGACTGAAAATTGACAGAGTTATTGCATAGGAAAATGTCAACACACAGACACGTTCACTTTTATAGATATATAGATAAATGATGTATAAATATGATATAGATGATGTACATGTACTACTGGTAGTTTAAAAACAATTTATCATTTGATTATTTATACCAGCAAGGGAAAATTAAGTTTATTTCTTTTTAAGAATCGTTTTTAGAATCGGAAATTCGGCTCAAATTTTTCGATTCTGATACTAATTCTAATTGTTCCAACACTAGCGAGGTTCTTTGAATTGACTTATTTATCAGTTAATTTTAGAAATGCGTCAGTATTATTACTATTTGTACTAGACTGTTTTTATGCTTATCCAATATTCCCTATACTAAACATTCCATTCTGTCTGAAATTGAATTTAATATTTTTAACACAACCAAGTTTCATTAAAATTTAAGTTTTCTGAATTCATGGAAATTAAAAACGTGACATTTTGGCCACACTTAGCCAACAATTTGACTTTCTTTTCTATTTTTTAAACCAATACGATGCGATACATTCCTTTTTAAATATAATAGTTTTGAAAAAAAAAAAAAAAAAAACAACCAGCATGACATTGTTTGTACCTATTTACAATGCCTCCCCACGGGACAGAGTTAGACACCAGGGTCGTTTTTTAACGTGGAGAAAAGATACAAAAATAAAAAAGTGCCTCAGTCGTGAAGGACTGCTCCTCCACCGAAAGAGAACAAGAAATGGAAGTGCAGCATCTGAAGAACAGATACTACACTTTGGCATCTTAGCATCTTGGCCAAGATGCCAAAGTGAATGAAGAATTTATTCCATTTAAATTCGAAAACTGCAATTTTAGCTTTTTAATGACAAAATTATATTTTTTATGCGCGGATTCAAATGTACTCGTCATACGTTTCCCATATCTAACTTAGGTTGCATGTGAAAAACAAAAAAAAAAGCTGCATCCGCATGTTTGAACATTTGAGATTAAATTACAATTTATTGTTGACGGAAGTTGACCTTTCAAATTTAAATATTTCTTATTTCATTGCACAAAAATTATAAAAACAATGCAAAAATAATTCAAGATATACATTGTCAGAAAACAAAGTTTAAAAATAAACAATATGTAGATCAAATAATCAAAATATTTTGTTAAAATATTCACAGAATTCTTTGACATTTAACAAGCCAATGACAGCCAGTAATGATATAACCAAGTTGAAAGAAAATTCTCATTAAACAAGTGAAGCATGCATGGTCCCCCCCCCCCGTGAGTGCACAGTGAATGAGGCATAAAAAAAAAATGACCAAGTTAAGCATCCCCCCCCCCCAATTTAGCCCCAAAAGTCTCCAAGGGACGTCAACTCCGGGTGAAAATGAACAAACTTAACATACGTAAATTTGAGTTCTGCACCATGCAAAAAAGAAATGACTAAGTCCATTATTTTCCCTTCCCCCCTCCATTTAGCCCTAAAAGTCCCCAAAGCCTTAAATATCTAAATTTGAGTTCAGTACCATGCAAAACTGCTAAATAGACATACACAGAGAATTTTGGACAAATATGGTAAAACTCTCCGTTATTAAGCTATTTTTGTGGTGTTAAAAAAAATGGTGAATGCACTTACTGATCCGCGCTATTTTTTTTAATCGTATTTCCAAGTTTAATTAAAGTTTTATGATGTTTTTTTTTTTATTGAATTGTAAGGTTAAAGTACAGAATAGGTACAAAACACCCTCCCCATGTTAAGAATGGCTTTTTAAATAATAACGTTATTATTTCAGCACGGATCAATAAGTGCATCATCGTACCAAAAAAATTAATAGAACGCTATAATTTAAAAGTGATCCCCCAAAGTCATTAAATAAACTTAAAAAAAATTTTTTTTTAATCCTGCTAATATGAAAGTTAAGTCTGTTATCAACGATGATAATTTTACAGCAAGATCCGCCGGAATAGATTCTATAAAATGACCAAAATTTCTGTATATAATTGACATTTTTAAAGGCTTTACATTCTATTTTCCCACTGAAACGGTAAACATCCTATCAGACATTTTTTTTTTTTTATTATTATTATCTTCGGTGCTTATGCACTTATGCTACTGTGCTATTTTTTAAATAATGTTTTCAAGTTTTACGATGTCTTTTTTATTAAATTGTTAGGTGAAAGTACAGAATAGTTACAAAAACACCCGCCCCTCCCCATGTTAAGAATGGCTTTCTAAATAATATTATTTCAGCACGGTTAAGTACCTTATTTTTATATAGGAAGAGTCATAAGTAATCCGGGAGTCAAAAATAATGCATACATTTTGATTTTTATTTATGTTTATTTATTTATTTTGTTTTGTTTTTTGACAATCTCGTTATTTTCGACTTTGCATAATAAAAAATGGCGGTACCATTGATTTGTTTTTCTTAGTCCAATGTAAGATTTTGATCTTGCAGCCTTTTAAATTAATGGGAAGAAAATAATTTATGCCTAGAATTAAAGTTTATGTACTAAAAAAATGTTTGTTGTTGTGCGATTCATTATTTGTGACCCCAAAACCCAACATTTTGTCAGAGGAGTCAGTAAAAAAAGAACCAAGATATGACAACAACCTCTATTGTACAATTGAGGCGGACGTTTTAATCCATTTTATTCGCGTATAAATCGTTTACAAACGAATGTCATTTGATTATAACTTTAAAATTGTCAAATAAAGTTTGTGTATAAAAGTAATATACCAAGCATAAAAATTTGGTGTTTATGCACTTTATTACAGCACTATTTTTTTAAAAAGTATTTTCAAGTTAAATTCAAGTTGTATATCTTTTATATTAAATTAAGCGAAAGTAGGTAATAGTTAGAACACACCATCCCCATGTTAAGAATGGCTTTCTAAATAATATTATTTCAGCACGGTAACAAAAGTGCATAAGTACCAAAAATTCATAATGCACTTATTGATCCGCGCTATTTTTCAAATAATATTTTCAAGTTTAACTAAAGTTTTATGATGTATTTTTTTATTATATTGTGAAGTACAGAATAGGTACAAAACACTCTCCCCATGTTAAGAATGGCTTTCTAAATAATAATAACGTTATTATTTCACTACTGCACTTGCACTAGTACCGCAATTTGTTTTGAAGTCAATGGCGTGAAGGGTCAGGCTAATTAATTCTTACTCATGCGGAAATAGAAAAGATATGATAAGCTTTTGAGAAAAGAAAAATGTCCATAAAAAAAATTTAAAACAAGAACATACGTCTCAACAGTCGGATCCATATCGTGTTTTCGGTCTTTTCAAAATCTTGTCTGTCCTTTCCAATTGTCAAATCGACTATGAAACAAAAACCACAAGCATCCACCAAAGGCCGATAACTCGTCTTGACAAGACGGCAAGAATTATCTCCCTTGATCAACCATTTTCTCTCTCTCTCTCTCTCTCCCCCCCCCCCTTTTATTTTTCAAGTTAATTGATATCTAATCTTATCTAATGAAATTCCTCTACAAAACTTTGAACATTTCTGTTCCTCAAAAAGAAAGAAAAGAAAAATAAATTGTTTCTAGCTTATCAGTAGGGAATATTTACGTTTAAATCACGGCCCCACATTAATTTTTAAAGTTAAGATAAATCTTTTTTTTGGTGTTGTAGATCCTTTAAACTAACGCATTTCAGATGAAAATATTATCACACACTTACGTGTCATGTCGAGATTAGTATAAATTCCAAAAATTACGAAAAATGATGCAATAGAAAAATAAGTACAAGTAAAATTTTATCGAATTTTATCCCATGTTTTAATGTGGAAGCAGCTATGAAACCAATTCAGTGTGACTGTGACAGTGTGACACTGATTTAAATTGGCTTAAATTAACGGTCTGCTATTTTTAGACACACAATATCAAAACGTAATTATGGGTGATTTTTTTGTTAAAAATACATCTTCTACTGGATCATATTTTGTAATTTTTTAACTTTATAATTATTTCAATGTATAAGTATGTAATAATGTTTTCACCTGAAATGTGTTGATTTAAAGAATTTAGGAAAACTCGTCCCGGGAAAACTCGTCTCCGGAAAACTCGTCCCCTTTCGCTAGGTAGGAAAACTGGTCCCTTATTGAATACCTATCGATTGAAACACACATTTTATGATCGTTCTTGAAAGAGATATTGTTTTTTTAAATAGACTATAGCCCCTCCCCATAATATTTTTTAAAAATATTTTTACTTGTTTAATGTTTTTTTTTAATAAAATCGATTTTCTAAGTGTCCGTTTTCTACCTAATTGGCTAAATTCTTAGTGGTTTCACTTATTTTAAAGCGTTTATGTTCATAAACGAGACCGCATTTTTTTTTTATATTAATATAAAAAGAATTTACTTGTGTACTGTTGTGAGTTTAGAGCGCTAGTGCGCATGCGCACCAGATGTTTACAAATAGAACGAAATTGGCGCCTTTTCCCAGCTTAGTCGTTCGTTACCGACCATGTTGTTGTACCTGCTGAATTTTATGTTGAATAAAACCTTTCTAATATCTTAAAAGGTCTTTATTTTTCATTACAATTTATTCAACATAAAATTAAAAATTAACAGCAACAATGGATGCTATACTGAAACCGGGTAAATTCGAAGGATCGTCAGATACAACCGCTGACGAATGGAATCATTGGTATCGTACCCTCATCAACTGCATCGACTCTCTCACAGTCGCTCATCCTCAAAATCCTCCGAATAAGTTAAGTATTCTGATTAATTTCATCTCACCGAAGGTCTATTCTCTTATATCTCACTGTTCAACATTCGAGAGGGCAATTAGCATCCTTCAAGCAACCTATGTAAAACCGGTAAATTCTGTGTTTGCTCGTCACCTTCTCGCCACTAGGAAACAAAATCAAGGTGAATCTATTGATCAGTTTCTCTTAAAACTAAAGAATCTTTCTAAGGATTGTAAATTTGAAGATGTTACTGCCTCTCAACATGCGGAGCTAGCGATACGTGACGCATTTATCACAGGTCTCACTTCCTCAACTATTAGGCAGAGATTACTTGAAAGTTTTGAAATTAACCTAGATCATGCCGTAGCAACTGCACAAAGTCTAGAAATGGCCCAACATAATGCAGCAGCTTACGACACATCAATTGTGGCAAAGGCATCTATTCATGCAGATGAATCTGAAAATAACTCTAGTTTGGAACTAACTAATGAATGTGCTGCTGTTTCCAGAAATAATCAGGTGACTCACTTCGCCAGATTCCAATTCTGTGGACGAGAAAATCATTCTCTAAATATTTGCCCAGCTCGGAATGCTGACTGTCTTAAATGTGGAAAGAGGGGCCACTTCTCTAAAGTCTGCCGATCTAAAATAAAACAAACAACTTATAATACCAGGACTAGTTCTGCATATATTGCCCTCACTGCGTCATCCCAATGCACTCCATGCACACAATATTCTGTAGTAAATGCAACAATTAATAGTACCTGTTTGAAAGCTATGGTAGACAGTGGAAGCACTCATAACTTTATACGAATGAACATCGTGAGATCACTCGGCCTTAGTATATTACCTTCTAATGATACGGTAAGCATGGCTTTCTCGAATCTCACGAGCAAAACCTTAGGACACTGTGTTGCGTCCATCGCTGTTAATGGACAAATTTACACTAATATGCGTCTATCTATCCTTCCCAACTTGTGTGCTCCAATTATACTAGGACAAGAGTGGAATTCCGTTATAACGGAAAGATACCATCTTTACAGATTTGTAACGTCACTCAGATGAAAATCGAGCCACTGTCTCTTTTTGGTAATTTAGCAAAGAATTGTAAACCCATCGCAACAAAAAGCAGAAACTACTCAGCATCAGACTGCGAATTTATCCGGAATGAGATACAAAAATTATTAAAAGAAGGTATCATAATCAAATCGAATTCCCCATGGAGAGCCCAAGTACTAGTAACTAGAAATGAAAGACATAAGCGTCGCATGGTCGTTGACTATTCTGCAACTATAAATCGGTTTACACTTTTGGATGCTTTTCCGCTTCCCAAAATTTCGGATATCATACGCCAACTATCACAGTACAAAATTTTCAATGAATTGGACCTGAAGTCTGCATATTATCAATGCCCTATATGTAGAGACGAGAGAATTTACACAGCATTTGAAGTTGACAGAGGACTATACGAGTTTTCTAGGTTACCTTTTGGGCTAATGAACTCAGTAGCTGTGTTTCAACGTATTATGCATAATCTGATTCAAGAACATGAACTCCAAGGTACATTTGCCTACATTGATGTCATGTCAGGACATATCAACAAAAACTGTTATAAATTGTCTCCAGAATTTATTTACCTTTTTTGGCTGCCCAGATTCCATCCATAGTAATCGAGGAAGTCAGTTTATTTCATGTGAACTAAAAGGGTTTCTCTGGCAACATGGAGTTGTGATTACCCACTCAACTCCATACCACCCAATCGGCAATGGACAATGCGAGAGAGTAAATGGCACAATTTGGAAAACGATCAAACTTGCACTCAAAACCAGGCAATTGGACGAACGTCACTGGCATGAAGTACTCGACATAGCTTTGCACTCTATTCGATCGCTACTTTGTACAGCAACTAACTCAACCACACACGAGAGAATGTTTAACTTTTCCAGAAGGTCGGGCACTGGATATACCTTACCCGAGTGGCTGCAAGAGGACCGGCCCTCCTTAGGAAGTTTGTCCGCCAACACAAGTCAGATCCCCTAGTGGAACCAGTAGATATAATATCTGCAACTCCCAATTTTGCCAGAATTCGTTTCCCTTACGGCTGTCAGTCAACAGTCTCAACAGAAGACCTAGCCCCCACTCCTGTCACTGCCCCCTCCTCTACAAACTTGGAATCTCCTGTCTCCCCTGATCATGGTACATCACCAGATTCTACTACTCCATCAAACATCCGCGAACCAGAGTTGATTGATCAACAGGAGACCCCAAAGAATAATACCTCACCAAACGGAGAATCTTTCTCTTCAGTCGACAAAACAAAGTGTTTAGAAATAGAAGAGCAGCAGCAACAGTCTGACTCGAAGAAGGGCGTTTTCAAATTTCTTCCAGAAGCAACAAAAAGGGGAAGGAAGATCACCTGCAACCCGAAATATAAATAAAATGTGGTAGAGAATGTTGTGAGTTTAGAGCGCTAGTGTGCATGCGCACCAGATGTTTACAAATAGAACGAAATTGGCGCCTTTTCCCAGCTTAGTCGTTCGTTACCGACCATGTTGTTGTACCTGCTGAATTTTATGTTGAATAAAACCTTTCTAATATCTTAAAAGGTCTTTATTTTTCTTTACATGTACTGTTG
Organism: Euprymna scolopes; assembly: GCF_053919585.1. Classification (NCBI taxonomy): domain Eukaryota; kingdom Metazoa; phylum Mollusca; class Cephalopoda; order Sepiida; family Sepiolidae; genus Euprymna; species Euprymna scolopes. Next base: position 5,209,466 of record NC_136483.1, on the reverse strand, counting down.
TTTATAAAAGGGTAAAATCGGTTTTTCTACCTCGCCGACTATGTTGTTTAATTTATTTGGAATCGTTTATTCGGTAAAGAAAAAAAAACACAGAAAACAAACAAAAAACATGTCGAGTGTTACGTGAGAACGAGAAATAATGTCCGGTATATCACATCTTAGGGTCTTGATAATCGCTAAAAAATAGAAAATTAAAGAAATTACTGAGAAAGATTTGGTTTTAAAAAGAAAATAATAAATTTTAATACTTTTAAAAATATAATTTAGAGAGGGGGGGGGTAAACACTATGGTGCCCGGAAAACTCGTCCCGGGAAAACTCGTCTCAGGAAAACTCGTATCCGGAAAACTCGACCTCGGAAAACTCGTCCCCTTTCGCTGGGTAGGAAAACTGGTCCCTTATTGAATAAATATCGATTGAAAACACATTTTATGATCGTTCTTGAAGGAGATATTGTTTTTTTAAATAGACTATAGCACCCCATAATATTTAAAAAAAATATTTTTACTTGTTTAATTCTTTTTTTTTTTAAATAAAATCGATTTTGTAAGTGTCCGTTTTCTACCTAATTACTACCTACCTGATTACTTTTTCTCTTAATGATTGATTTTAGAATTTTGAAGTAAAAATTAAAAATGAGTTAACGAGAGATTGTTAGCACATGGCATCTCTCGTGCCAAAAAAATATTTTGCTTTTAATTTATTAGTTAATTTTTTGCAAAATTTGACAGGACGACAATAAATGTGGATAATTGATAGAATTATAATTTTAAATAACGCATGAGTGCATTTGGTATGAGAGAAAACAAAACCATAACAACAAAAAAAACTATCATAATTAAAAAACAACACAAAAAAGTAATGAAGAATCGAATCGCTCCCTATTTTTTTATTTTTTGGTTTTGTGTTCTATTATTGTTTTTATGACTCCAAAAAACATCGTTAAAATAAGAACAAAAAAAAATTTGGAATTAACTTTGTATGAACATAATAAACGCTTTAAAATAAGTGAAACCACTAAGAACTTAGCCAGGTAGATAGAAAATGGACACTTAGAAAATCGATTTCATTTAAAAAAAAAAAAAAAAAAAAAAACATTAAACAAGTAAAAATATTTTTTTTAAATATTATGGGGGGGGGGGGCTAAAGTCTATTTAAAAAAACAATATCTCCTTCAAGAACGATCATAAAATGTGTTTTCAATCGATATTTATTCAATAAGGGACCAGTTTTCCTACCTAGCGAAAGGGGACGAGTTTTCCGGGGTCGAGTTTTCCGGAGACGAGCTTTCCCGAGATGAGTTTTCCCGAGACAAGTTTTCCCGAGACGAGTTTTCCGGACACCGATTTAAAAGATCACCAATCTTTACCCAAGCACACCTTTTTATGTCACCATTTATCAAGGCTAAAAACAACTCGATGATAACGATTAATGAGATGGATAGATTAGCTGTTGAACGATGCAAAATATGAGAGAATTCAAAATAATGAATTGTATTATGAGCGTTATCAGATTCGGTTTAGTGTCTGTTTTGCCTGATTTTTTTTTTTTACAAAGGAGTACCCACTTATCAATGCCCGGAGGCCACTCGAGGATAAAGATTAATGAGTCAATGGGAAAATGTTGTAGTAATCGTTAGTAGTGGAAATTTGGTAAATTGGATTATTTAAGAACTTGTTCACATTGGACTTGAAGACGACCATATTTGCAGTCAGTTGGAAAGCAGGAAAATGGGAGAGAGTTCCACAGGCGTGCACTTCTAAGAAAGAAGCTTTGTTCATAGAATCTACATTTAGGTTTAGGCACGGATAAAGTGTAAGGGGAATTTTTTATAGTGGTTTCAAATAGACGAGTGTTTTTGTGAAAGTCAGTTAAGGGGGGGCGACAGATTGGAGCTCAGACGAAAATAACGATAAAATGACATATATTGGCTTTTAGAAATTGATAACAAAACGAAACTATTTCTGGCCTGATATTTAGTTATCTTTCTTTTTCTAAAACACATATTTATCATAACCTTCCACATTTTTTTTTATTTCTTTGTATCAGGTGAACCTGTTACCTGAACTGTTTGAAATTTGTTTAATCAGACACTTGTAGATAAGAAATTTGTTTAATCAAACACTTAAAGATAAGAAATTGTTTAATCAAACACTTGTAGATAAGATATTTTTTAATAAAACACTTGTAGATCAGAAAATATTAATCAAACACTTGTAGATAAAAAATTGTTTAATCAAACACTTGTAGATAAGAAATTGTTTAATCAAACACTTGTAGATAAGAAATTGTTTAATCAAACACTTGTAGATAAGAAATTGTTTAATCAAACACTTGTAGATAAGAAATTGTTTAATCAAACACTTGTAGATAAGAAATTGTTTAATCAAACACTTGTAGATAAGAAATTTTTTAATAAAACACTTGTAGATCAGAAAATATTAATCAAACACTTGTAGATAAGAAATTGTTTAATCAAACACTTGTAGATAAGAAATTGTTTAATCAAACACTTGTAGATAAGAAATTGTTTAATCAAACACTTGTAGATAAGAAATTGTTTAATCAAACACTTGTAGATAAGAAATTGTTTAATCAAACACTTGTAGATAAGAAATTGTTTAATCAAACACTTGTAGATAAGAAATTGTTTAATCAAACACTTGTAGATAAGAAATTTTTTAATAAAACACTTGTAGATCAGAAAATATTAATCAAACACTTGTAGATAAAAAATTGTTTAATCAAACACTTGTAGATAAGAAATTGTTTAATCAAACACTTGTAGATAAGAAATTGTTTAATCAAACACTTGTAGATAAGAAATTTTTTAATAAAACACTTGTAGATCAGAAAATATTAATCAAACACTTGTAGATAAAAAATTGTTTAATCAAACACTTGTAGATAAGAAATTGTTTAATCAAACACTTGTAGATAAGATATTTTTTAATCAAACACTTGTAGATCAGAAAATATTAATCAAACACTTGTAGATAAAAAATTGTTTAATCAAACACTTGTAGATAAGAAATTGTTTAATCAAACACTTGTAGATAAGAAATTGTTTAATCAAACACTTGTAGATAAGAAATTGTTTAATCAAACACTTGTAGATAAGAAATTGTTTAATCAAACACTTGTAGATAAGAAATTGTTTAATCAAACACTTGTAGATAAGAAATTGTTTAATCAAACACTTGTAGATAAGAAATTTGTTTAATCAAACACTTGTAGATAAGAAATTGTTTAATCAAACACTTGTAGATAAGAAATTGTTTAATTAAACACTTGTAGATAAGAAATTTGTTTAATAAAACACTTGTAGATAAGAAATTTGTTTAATCAAACACTTGTAGATAATTGTTTAATCAAACACTTGTAGATAAGAAATTGATTAATCAAACACTTGTAGATAAGAAATTGATTAATCAAACACTTATAGATTGGAAATTGTTTAATCAACTCAACCCACCAAGCCTTTGGCCGGAGGGTGGGGAAATAAAAGGGAATCTTCAATGACTTTTTCATATTGTGCACACATCCCTACACACTAGCAAGAGTCAGGTAAACAAGCAAACGGCTACACACAGCTATACATGCATTAACAAGAATAACGTAAACCAACACACACATGCACACTATGCCACACTGCCAAATACTCACATACATATGTTACTTATATATGCATATTATTCACACTATGAAATTTTCACATAGACATCTCTAAACCTTATGACTGCTTACTCAACTTTTTCACCAAACATGAGTTCGTATAAATGAATATTTATTGACTGAAAATAACTTTTATATTCTTATAAAATTTTAGATATAAAAATGCTTTGTTATTTCGTTTTTTTTTTTTTCAATTTTCATTTTAATTCGTTTCGGCAGAGGTCGCTCTGCACAGATACTTGTTTGAATCAATAGAAACAAATAAAACATATTCTAAAACAATGAAACGCGTTTCTCTGAATTTATATAAAAAATGTTGTTTTCAATCCACTTTGAATGCATAAAAAGTCAGATTTTCCTTCAATAAGCAGTCAAATCAAACTCCAAAACAGCTTGCCTCAGCCACCCTTTTATTGGTTACTATCCCAACTCATGCATACACAGTCATAAGTATTTGCATGCTGACATTAACGAACATGCATTCACACACCTCATTAACCATTTTATATTCTTGTATGTTCATCAAAAAACAGTGCATATGCTTATTCATTGAAATATTTTAAACTTTTCTCATTGAACTTTCTTTCTACAATGAAGACAAATGAATATTTACTGTTATTAACTTTTAATGAAATATAATTTTTATTATTGAGCGGGGAAGTGCATTTAAATCATCGATTCAAACTTTTTCAATACATCAGTTTGTTTTACAAGACTTCTAAAAATATGAACAAATATTCTATGTGTTCCTCGGAACATGACATCAACAGTCGGAGTACGCCGAGCGTCGCTGAGGAAATTAAGCCGTCTGACGTAACATAAAGCTGAGCCAATGACAGTGTAGCATGATGGTTTTCAACGTGTTGTGCGAGTTGAAAATTCAAAGCAGCAGACGACAATTTGGAAGAGGAAGAAAAGAAAACAAAAAAACCACACCATTTCGTACTTTCACGTCAGAAAAAAAAAAAAAAATGAATTTTACAGCCTTAAGTGAGCAGCTGAAAACATCAGCTAGTATATCTATAAAAGTGAACGTGTGTGTGTGTGTGTGTGTGTGTGTGTGTGTATCTGTCTGTGCACATTTCCCTACACAATAACTCTGTCAATTATTTGACTGTTAAGGGGTCAAAATTCAACGATTTGACCTTTGAGAACTCTACCAAACTCCTCCGACAATTCTGAATCTAAACACTTGAAATTTTAAATATATATTCCTTGGGTATGGATCTAACTTAATAACTTGATTTGAGCCCAAAACAATAAATGTTATGGGGTCATAATAAAAATTTGACCGCTGCAGTCTCTACCAAATTACTCAGACAATTTTTGGTCTAAACATTTGAAATTTTACATAAAAGGTATTCAGAAATAGGGCAAGCTTTTTAATCAGTTTGGGTCGAAAATTTGAGCTACCAATATATAAATCTATGTATGTATGTATGTTTGCATGTCTGCCTAAAACTTTCGACAGAGGCGACGGATTTTCACAAAATCAGTATCGTTTTGAAGTACGACCTTTCAGACGACAAATATCGAAAAATTGGCATTAATTTCTTCACCTTGAACTGGGCACTTTTCTACAGGGATGGGTCGCTTTTTTCGCCGATATTGTCGAAAGTCATCCCCTCTTCGATTATCTAGCCTTAATTTAAACCTACATCACTTCCGGTTTGGCAGTGGTCGTAATAGCAAAGACGTGACATTTTTTCCCTATTCTTTTCCTCCTTTGCGGTACAGGTTTGAGCCTGCCTTCCTACTACCACTTTTTTTTTACTCAACGTACACCTCCAAACACTCGGACAACGCCGGACTGAAATGCTAGTTCATATATAAAGAGAATAGAAAATATTCATTCTGTGAGCAATGTTTCTGACAAAGGAGGAAGAATTGCTGTTTGCTGGGTCAGAATTAACAAGCAATCAACCTCAAACATGGGAAAGCACCACAATACATAAATGAACTTAAAGTAAGCCGACGAGCTATCATCCAAAATCTAATATATAAAACTCACTATGTCTGTGCGTCTGTTTCTCATCACTTTTTCAAACTACATCATCTCCGAGACGCAATGTATGGCATGTAAATGATTACATTTTTTGTGAACCGTTGTTTTATATATGTCTGTGTAAGGAACGGTCTCTATCAAACTACTCTGTTAAATTTTGCTCTTCAGACATGATACTTGATATATAGGGAATTTAGTCCTCTGGAACAAATTCCATTTGTTTTTTAGTTGGTAAAAATAGTTGCTAAGGAGTCAAAACTAAAATAATTAGAACTTGGCAAGCATAAGTCAACTTAAAAATTCTCTTGTACACATGTATGGCCTCGGTATTTATATAAAGACAGACGCATATTGAAGGGAACCAACTGTATTTACTACCAACAATTTGTATTAGGAGAGGCAAAGTGTTCGTAGGATGGAATGTGATTTAACAAAGGAGATGAATATTCGTAAAATGTTTGTAGGTATGTATGAATTGACAAGGAATGAATGTTCGTAAAATGTTTGTAGGTATGTATGAATTGACAAGGAATGAAGGTTCGTAAAATGTTTGTAGGTATGTATGAATTGACAAGGAATGAAGGTTCGTAAAATGTTTGTAGGTATGTATGAATTGACAAGGAATGAATGTTCATAAACTGTTTGTAGGTATGTATGAATTGACAAGGAATGAATGTTCGTAAAATGTTTGTAGGTATGTATGAATTGACAAGGAATGAATGTTCGTAAAATGTTTGTAGGTATGTATGAATTGACAAGGAATGAATGTTCGTAAAATGTTTGTAGGTATGTATGAATTGACAAGGAATGAATGTTCGTAAACTGTTTGTAGGTATGTATGAATTGACAAGGAATGAATGTTCATAAACTGTTTGTAGGTATGTATGAATTGACAAGGAATGAATGTTCGTAAACTGTTTGTAGGTATGTGTGAATTGACAAGGAATGAATGTTTGTAAAATGTAACTTATCTTTTGGACAATGGAGAGGGTTAGGGTAGGCCGGTCATCCTGCTGTTGGTGATGTGTGTCCTGGCTTGTAACTGCTAGCAGCCCGGTTTCTTCATCTTCTTTCTCCTCCTCTCTCCTAGTTTGTGTGAATTAAGCATGTTCACTGGTGCCTTATTTCTTTTTCTTCTTCATCTCTTTAGGTCGGATGGGAGAATCTGTCCGTGCGTTCACTGAAGCAGCAGAGCGAATCTCCTCTTCCCACTTTTCGGTTCCCTCAAATCCCTCATTTTATAGTGGCAAACTGACTTCCAGCGGCTGTGATATTTGAGGTGTTTATTTTAGGCGTGGAGCTCTGCCATTTGTCGATAATTATTTTGTGGTTATCGTATTTTTTTCTTCCCAAGCGGAAGCGATGCGTGGAGCCATGTGCAAAAGACGATTTTTCATTTTGTCTCTCATGGTGGATGCGTTAACATCCGGTTCGCTGCTAATTCACATCATGTTCCCACACATGCACAAATATACAGTTCATTTTTAATTATTTCTTATCCATCTGACGATAGCTCAAATGGTTACAACTGGACTGCTAAATGTTTTGGTTTCGATTCTAGTTGATGGCACCCAATCCCTATTTTTTCATTTTTACTTTTAAAATCACTACTATGTATTGGGTACAATATAATAATCAATAGAAGATTGACTTCATAATAATAAATACGAAATCTGCATGAATTAAATATCATATTCAACCATATTTTACAACTCAACAACGCCGGGTAGCCCCACTAGTGTAATATAAATATAAACATTGATGTGGACAACAGTTCAAAGAAAATCAATATAAATAATGATAACTCTACTTCCCAGAAAGATTGGAGATGAATTTCATTATCAAATTTAATTTAATGTTTGAATCTATTATTTCATAGAAATTTTTTTTTTCAAAAAGTAAATAAATATGTAAATTTGAAAATATATTTCAGCATAAAAAAATCCCAAACAACAAAATACATGAATCTGTTATTGTATTCTTGATTAATATAATATCGTTTAATTTTTTTTTTTTTTTTACATGGGGTTCACCACTTATCAAGGCCCGAAGGCCACTCAGGGATAAGGGTTATTGCATGTACATTAATCAATGAGATAGTATTGTAGTAATCATTAGTATTGGGTGTTTAGATAGAGTGTTTTACTTACGGGGCCGGTTTGTCAGGAGTTTGTTTATGTTGGACTTGAAGATGTCCAAGTTGTAGTCAGGTGGGAAGCAGGCAAGCGGCAGAGAGTTCCACTGGCGTGCAGTTCTAAGAAAGAAGCTTTGCTCATGGAATCTACGCTTGAATGTAGGCACAGATGAAGAGTGGGGAAAATTATTGACAGTAGTTTCAGCCAGACGGGCGTTTCTCGTGAAAGATTGGCGAGGGGGGACGAGGGATTGAAGCTCAGACGGGCACCTGCCATGGAAATAACGATAAGACAAAGACAGGCTCGCAACGTCTCTTCTGTGGGAGAGAGGTTGCAAGGAAGAGAAAAGGGCATCCCCCACTACACCACAAAGTCTATTTTGTACTCTGTCAAGGCAGGATAGGCTGTTTTTAGCAGCTTCTGCCCAGATGTGGCAGCAGTACTCCATCCTTGGACGTACTTGGCTTTTATACAGATAGAGAATTGCATCAGTAGTGAGATATCTTCTGGAGCGGTAGAAGGATCCCACCATTTTCCCAGCGTCCCTGGCAACAGATTTGATGTACATGTTCCATTTATGATTTTTTGAGATGAGGATTAATTATTCGTATTATTTGGATTCTTCGGACTACTGTTCTCATCCTTAGTGCTATTTTCACAACGGTTCGGTTGATGTAACCTCCAACATTCTTCAGATCTATCTTGTTGAACTCAGAAATCTTTCTGCCAAACTCAGGAATCTGCATGAAATTTCGAATGGATAAAGTACTTGGTAAATTCAGTAGTAAAATTACATTCTTCTGGAAGTTGAAGGTTCAATCCTCAGTACAGGCAACATTCAAAATACAATTGCAAATTATTTAGGACTTCTATCCAGTCATAGCTGACAGAACTTACTACTGTGCGAGCCTTTTCTAGTCTCGCACAAAAACACACATTTACATTTCAAGCTATGTCATATACATATGCACACACAAACATATGTGCCTACGTCCACACACGTACATATATTCACGTTCGCGTACATACACTCACATTCACGTGTATATATACACACGCTAACGTATACACATGTACTCACACACGCGCACACGAACGCACACATGGATGACGTCACTTCCGCTTTCAAAGGAAATATACCACATGCGCAAAAGACACTCCGGAAATGAGTATAAAAGAGAGAGCAACAAGCGGCTCTTTCTTTTAGGCCCAGCTTTCCACTCATTTCTCTTCCCACGCGCGAACAAATGATAGTGACCCGAACTTGAGATGAACACACATTTCCTATTCTTTCTACAACACCAGTCCCGCAACGAACATTGGTTACACACGCACGGACATGAGCACATGTTATAACTAAAACGTTCATTCTTTCAACAGCAAATAAACGACGTTTATCTTATCCATCAATTGAAGGGTTCTTTATTTCCATATGGTCCGCAACATAAGTGGTGACCCCGTTATTTTAAAATTAAATAGATGAGGTTGAATGAAGCACTTATACACACACACAGACTCTCTCTCTCTCCATGCCAAACTTTAGACTCTTTCTCACCAGCTAACAATGAGAGACGCACACCCCAAAAAATACACTTTTCTTCTCACCAGTTAACAACGAGAGACGCACGCCAAACTTTAGACCTTCCTCTTCACCAGTTAACAGTGAGAGATGCATGCCAAACTAACCACGTGTGGTACCCTTTTCTTTCACTTGTTTCTTTCACAAAAGAAATTCCTGTTCGTTTAATTCAATTTAACACGTTGTTCATTTCTTCCTCGAGACAATTCATTTTTCCCTATTTTTCACCGCCTCAACAAATTGGTGACACACGAACGCGCGAGGATCACGCATTTCTTCCTGTGCCACAGGTCCACAACAAACTGGTGCCCGACTGACGCGAAAACGAACAAGCATGGCGACCCTACTTTTTTTTAAATTAATTGTTTTGAGCGAGACGCGCGTTTTATTTGATAAAGAAAAAACGAACTTTTCAACAAGAAAAACTGCTACCGACAAGGACCTCAACGAACTACAATGACGAAACCCCTCGTCAGACTCGGCAAAAAGCGAACACGGAGCTGTCAACTTCATAGCGAATTTAAAAGAAAAATTCAAGTTCGACAAACATTTTCATGGTTTCCTGACATTACCCTGCAACAAACGCAAGGAGCAAAATCACATAGCCCTATGCAATTCCCTCCCGCACAGCAGACGCAACAACAAAGAAACAGGACATCCCTATCAACACATTGGAAGAAGTTGAATCAACAATACGAGTTGAGATGCACCAATGCACGCTGATAAACTCAAAACTTGGAAGTTTCGTTGACAGCTGGCAACCACGAACGAATACACAACAAACGCCCATAGAGACAATGTACACACACTACCGCAGACGCACATGCGAAGACAACGGCAACCAAACACCTCGTTCAACAAGAACGAATGCGCAACTCGCACCCGTCCAAATGATGCACACATTACCGCAGACTCACATGCGAAGATACTATCAACTGGACACACACACACACACACCGTCACCACGAAACAAAAAAAATTTCCTTCCAAACGAGCAATTCACTTATCTGTCCAAGAAACTCGTTGCACATGTGAGCACACAACAAAAAAAGCAAACAAACAAATGTCAGCCTAAAAAAAGAGTAAACGCATTTTCCACGCATAAATACTTTTTTTACGAACACACTCCGTTTTTGACATTCCGTTCTTTTTGACGTTTTTTTCAAACAACCCACACCAACAGCAAAAAACAGGACGAAAAATCAATTGCGGACATGAACACATGTTATAACTAAAATGTTCATTCTTTCAACAGCAAATAAACGACGTTTATCTTATCCATCAATTGAGTTTGTTTCCTTCAATTCCATTCGTTTCATTATTCTTTTGTAACGGGATTGGGATTTATATATCCTAGTCCCCTACACTACGCATATTGTTTAAATAACAGGTTAAATCAACTGGAAGTTGAAGGTGCAATCCTCAGTACAGGCAACATTCAAAATACAATTGCAAATTATTTAGGACTTGTTGTTGTTCCAGGTTATACAACATAACATTTAATCTATATGTCTCAACTTTCTCTTGGTGATCCTCAGGAGCTCATTAATCTCCACCTTTCAAGTTTATCCAATCGAAAAAATCTGTTGCAGATTGAAATGTGATGAGAAAATGGTAGAAATGACTGTACAAAAGCACCAAAACACCAGCAGTGTTCGTGATGCCCTGAAATCTGGTCTTTCTAGAGTTATTTCTTACAGGGAAGACAATGCTATCAAGATCCATAGCCTCAGAAATAGATTTAAAACGGCTCCCCAAATCCAACAACAGTTTAATCTTGCTAAAAAGTTATCTCTTTCTACAGTTAAGAACAGATTGAAAGAATTTAATTTGCAAGCTGTGTTGCAAGACGCAAGCCAATGATTTCTGTAAAGAACAGAAAGCGCTGTCTGAACTTTTTCAGATGCAATGAAGATCGTGACTTTATATTAGTTGAAAATGATTTTTAGCAATGGAAGCAAGTTCAATAGGCTAGGCCGTGATAGTAGGCAGTACGTCCATCGAAGGAAAAATGAAAAATTTAATGTCCTCTATAGTATTAGACCTGATAGAATGGTTAATTGTAGGCATAGATCGTTTCATACCCTCAAAAATATTCCAGCAAAAACCTAACAGCCAGCCATGGTTCTCTCCAGAATGTGCTGCTGCCATTGCACACAGAAATAACTTTTTCCCTTGCTTCTAACATAATAGATGTACTGAGACTACAGCCGCTTTCAGGACTGCCAGCAACCACTATAACAAAATAATAAAGAACGCAAGAGAGTTGTATGCTCAGTCCGTCAAGTCCAAAGTAGCTGAGCAGCGGCTTGGTTCCCACCAGTTTTGGCAAATAGCAAACAGAATCCTGAACAGAAGTGTGTGTTCTATCCCAACTATCATAAATGGACTTGCGGTAATCTCGTCATCATCAGACAAAGCCAAACTCTTTGCCAAGAACTTTGCGCTAATTCTACCCTTCGCGAATAAGGCTGCCAACCTCCAATATTTCCTCCTGTATCAGAAAACACGCTATGTAATATACAAATATCTGTACGTGATGTTGCCAAGCTAATTAAAAACCTTGATTCCAGTAAAGCAACCGGTCCTGATGGTATTCCAATTATAGTACTCAAAAGACTTCAACTATAACTAGAGCCCACCCTTACAAAACTGTTTAAACGTTGTCTTAAGGAGAATTGCTTCCCATCACCCTGGAAAATCTCATTAGTATGCCCTGTATTTAAGAATTCAGGTGATCTCTCATCTCCCTCTCAGTACAGGCCAATAAGTCTCCTGTGTGTCATGAGTAAGTTGCTGGAATCTGTGTTAGAGTAGTCTACCATCTCAACAAAAATAACCTTCTTAGTGACACACAATATGGTTTCCGTTCTGCTAGATCTACAGCAGATGTACTTATAGTTATATCTCATAGGATTAGCGAATCTCTCGATGGAGGCTACCTTTCTAGGCAATTGCTCTTGACATATCAAAGGCCTTTGATAGAGTATGGCATAAAGGTTTACTTCACAAGATCTCCAGCTACGGTATAGCTAGAAATGTTTTCTCAATTATTAAATCATTTTTCTCTGATAGGTTCATAAGAGTGGTGGTTGATGGGCAGAAATCAGAAGCTCTCAGTATTAATGCTGGAGTCCCTCTGGGGTCCATCCTGGGCTCAACTCTCTTCCTGATATACATTAATGATCTTCCAATCCTTACATCATTCGTAGACATTTATGCTGATGACATTACTATCTATGGTAGCACATCTAAGACTGTAAACGACCAAGTTCTCTCCGATTCTCTCTCCTCTAAAGTGGTTCAATGGGGAAAGAGGTAGCTTGTTACTTTTAATGCATCTAAAACTAAGCTTTTATCTTTACATCATCTACGCTCTGGTCCCCATCTGGCATCAATGGAAATGAATGGCTCTCGTATTGGGGAGGCCTAATGGTTTGACAAGCTTCTGGGCTTGACCTTTACTCCTGATCTGAAATGGAACACATACATTAAATCCATTGCCAAGGCCGCTGGAAAAATGGTGTGATTCCTCTATCGATCCAATAGATATCTCACTGCTGATGCAATTCTCTATCTATATGAGTCAGGTACATCCAAGCATGGAGTACTGTTGCCACATCTGGACAGGAGCTGCTAGAAAAGACTTATCCTGCCTTGATAGAGTTCAAAATAGACTTTGTAGCCTTGTAGGGGATGTCTTTTTCTCTTCCCTGCAACCTCTATCTCACAGAAGAGATGTTGTGAGTTTGTCTCTGCTTTATCTTTATTTTCATGGTAAGTGCTCGACTGAGCTCCAATTTCTGGTCCCCCCCCTCACAAAACTTTCACCAGAAACACCCGTCTAGCAGAAAACACTATCAATAATTTCCCCCCACTCTTTATCTGTGCCTAAACCTAAGCGTAGATTCCATGAACAAAGCTTCTTTCTTAGAACTGCACGCCTATGAAATTGTCTTCCATTTTCCTGCTTTCCAGCTGACTACAATATGGTTGTCTTCAAGTCTAATGTAAACAAGTTTTTGATGAGCCATTCCATATAAGTTAGCAAATTTACCAAATTTCCATTACTCAATTGTCTACTGTATACACTCTTTAACCCTTATCCTCGAGTGGTCTCTTGGCCTTGATAAGTGGTGATGCCTTTGTAAAAAAAAAAAGAAGAAGATTCCTGAGTCAGATTAAAGAATAAATTTGGCCAGAAAACGTGATCAAGAGTCACGTGCTGAATCTTTGTGTGGGTGAATGACGGCAAGCAAAAAAGTTGCTCATAAGTCTATGCAAGGTCCGGGAGATGACTTCAAAGCAAGATCAAATTTTAAGACGCAAAATTTCTGGTCATCGAGTGACCACATTTTTGCAAAACAATACAGATCGGAATGCTGTCATCATCTGGGCCAAATAAAATTAAATACAAAGGAGGAGTAATAACAACACAGCTTCTGCACATCACCCACCAACCTCATCACCCACGACATTAGATTTGCTAATCTGTCATAGAAATATTTAAAAGATGAGTGTTTTTTATTTTCACCAACAAATGTTTAAGTAGAAAAAATGACAAAAGTTGTTATTTTTGAAATTAAATAAACTTGAACACGTTTGACGATTCAGCCATCAGAGTGAAATATAACAATATGACAACACTATTCTCTCTTTTTTTTTCATTTTTCTTAACCTTTTTCTTCTTGGGGATGGAAAAAAAAAAAAAAAGGTTAAGAAAAAAAATGAAAAAAATGAGTGTACTATGATGCTGAGCATCACGAAATCACTCTACAAGAGATGCATCGGACATTTGAAATAACATTAAGAAAAAGATGATAGAAAATTCAGAGGAAAAGGCAAAACCAGTAGAATTCAAAATTGGTGACTTAGTTTATTACAAAAACCACCAAAAGGTAATTTAGATATATGCCGGAAGCCATACTGTGTAGTAATAGAAAAAAACAGGTTCTGTCTTGTATAGAATTAGGGATTAATCAACGAGCTCTGTAATGAAGGCGCGTGCTGAACATCTCAGGACAGTGTCTCTTGAGGAGTGGGAGATCACCACTACAAAGAGGCCGTTAAGAAAAACTGCATTGGCTGCTCCAAGAGAATCTAGTGATTCAGACAGCGAATCAGTGGAGGAACAGGCTGATTTTCCAATGCAAAAATGTCAACATCAAGGGAAAGGTCGGATGAAGAAGATGACAATATGCTAATGAATATGAAGATGCTAAAAACAGCCTATCCTGCCTTGACAGAATACAAAATAGACTTTGTGGCTTAGTGGGGGATGCCCTTTTCTCTACCCTGCAACCTCTCTCCCTCAGAAGAGATGTTGCGAGCCTATCCTTGTTTTATCCTTATTTCCATGGCAAGTGCTCGTCTGAACTCCAATCTCTGGTCCCCCCTCGCCAATCTTTCACAAAAAACACCCGTCTAGCTGAATCCACTGTGAAAAATTTCCCCCACTCTATATCAGTGCCTAAATCAAAACGCGGATTCCATGAACAAAGCTTCTTTCAACTGCACGCCTGTGGAACTCTGTTCCGTCTGCCTGCTTCCCACCGGACTACAACTTGGATGTCTTCAAGTCCAATGTTAGCAAATTCCTAATGAACCGCCCCCTTAAGTAAACACTTCATCAAATCTCCACACTAACGTAATGTATTTGCAATAACCCTTATCCCCGAGTGGCTTCCGGGCCTTGATAAGTGGTGATCACTGTGTAAAAAAAAAAAAAACATACCGGTGATCGAGAGAAAAATATGTTTACGTAGCTTGACAGTGCAAGAAGCTATCGACTTAGGGGCAAGTCATCCCCGCTTGCGTCATATGCATGAGACCTACCAGAAATAAATAGGATAAATAAACGGAGATGGTGGAAAAGGACCAGGAGAGAGGTAATTGTTTAGGATGGGTTAAAATATATTGTTTTTAGTCAAGTTACGAAACTCCATCCTAAAATAAAAAAAAGAATTCTTTCTCTGTTAGTTCATTCATGAATGACATTTGGAAAGATAGTAGCATGCTCCCGTTTCAACATAGTATATGGAATGGTAAGAAGTTAAGATTTACAGAAATTAACTCGAGCAGAAGCACGCATTGAACTATCGAATGTCATTTACCTGATGCTAATTAAATAATTGCGAGGCAATGTTTAATGAACATGCATCAAGGTTTCTCCAGAAAAAAAGAAAAAACAAACACTCCGCACACAAAAATAAAGTATTTACAAAAGAACTAAAGAAAAGGGTGATATGCCGTGGTTGTAACTAGTTGGAAATAGAAAGAAAAATGTATTATTAAAACACAGACAATATGAAAAAGACAGAACAATAGTCACAACATAAAAGAAAGAAAAGGAAAGGAATGCTAAAGTTTACTCAGCACAAATGAGAATTGGTGCCAAATTGTTTCAAAGTTTGTTTTGGTAACCTGTCAATCAAATTATGTCTATTGTCAAAAGTATTAGGTTGGTGCAAAAATAATGTTGTTTTCTGACGTTCAACTTCAAGTCAAAAAACGACATTATTTTTGCAATAACCCTAATAAAACTTGAATGCTCTTTTTGCTTAAACTAAAAAATAAAAATAAAAGTTCCAAATTTGTTAAGAAATAGCATTGTTCCTTGTTGAAGTTTTCAGCTTCCATGTTCTGTGTCTTGAAAAAAGAAAAAGGACAATTAAAATTAAATTTGTTCTTTGTTGAAGTCTGCAGTTTTGCATTTTTTGGTGATTTTGAAAAAAAAAATTTACAGAAAAAATGTTCCAAGAATTGAAAAGTAGAGAAAAAAAAAAGAGAAAAAAGTTATTCATGAACATGCAATTGTGCACAGGGACAAAGAGACATTATTTTATTGACAACTATTGTTAACTATTGTGTAACAACGCCATGCATTTTTTTCTTTCTCTTTTGTAAATTCAATTTTATTGTTTTTTGATGTTGCATTCTGTGATGGAATAGGTGTGTGTAAAATTCATGTACAATGAAAAATAAAAAAATATCAAATATTCTTTTTAAGAAAAGAAGAAGTGTTGCAGAAGCCAGATTCACAGACGTTTAACAATAAATTTGACCAAAGGTCACATGCGGGATCTTTGTGTGGCCAAGTGCCCCAAACAAAAATGTCGGTCATAAGGCCCAGAAAAGACTTAAAAGCGAGGTCAAATTTTAGGACCACATTTTTGAAAAATGAGTGACCACATTTTTACAAAACAATGCAGATCAGAACGTTGTCATCATCTGGGCCAAATAAAAAGAGATACAAAGGAGGAGAGACAAAGAGAGTTGACACAGCTACTGCACATCACCCACCAACCCCGTCACGCATGCCATTAGATTTGCCAATCTGTCATTGAAAACTAAAAGCTTATATTTACAAAAATAAATGATATGTTTTTATAACCAGCTGTGTGTGTTTTTCTATTTTCACAAACGACTATTTAAATGATAAAAATTGATTTTTTTTTAAAAATTAAATAGACTTCAACATATTTGACGATTCGGCCATCAGAGTGAAATATAACAATAAGGCTGACTAGGATGCTATCAGGAATCACATCAGAGATGCTCTGTGGGGAAATATCTTTTCTCTTCCTGCAGAACAGTGTGCAAATAATAATTCAAATGAATGGTTCAAAGCGACAATTGAAGCACATGTTATGTTGTCGGGGACATATATATCAAGACACTGTATATTATGTATTGATATCAGATGAATGTCATTTATATCATTTATACTGGAATGACATTTATATCGGAGGAGGAGATAGATTATTGATGATGGTGGAGGGGACAGACAGTTAACACTTGAAGGGTGTTGAACAAAGTTTATCTACAGATGATAGACAAAAACGCATTTACCTTTCAGCTGTAAGGATGAAGACAAGTTTACAATGATAAATGACGATTCTTTATTCTATCATCCGGATGATTGATGAATCAGGAACTCAAGCTCTTATGATTACATGGTCTTATCTTCTCCTCTTCGCCTCGAAGAGGGCTCAACTCTGACTAAGTCACTCTCTGACTCTATCTCTTCGACCCCTTCTAACTTGAACTCATCTCAATATATTAGGAATTCCCTCCTTTATGACGTCAGAGGCGTGGCCAACAATGTGATTCTTTCAAATTACACGTGCGCTTTGCACATGCATCCACACGCCTCTGGTAAACAAAATAAATTCCTAAATTGAATCGTATCATTTTTAACCTATTTGTTAATCATTATTTCTAAACTCGTATTGTCCATTCTTTTAACTGACATATTTAATATCCAGTTATTTCTAAAAGAATGAACAATCACTCTATTCCTAAATTGAATATCTATTATCTTTTCAAACTTTACTTATTTCAATTCTATCCTTTTCCAAATATCATTTTCAAACTTTTCTATTTAATTACTGGGATCTTTCCCCTTCTCATGTAACACGTTCCCACACGTAAGTTCTATAACAAACCCCACTCTGCTCAATGGTTTACTTCTACTTGCGCAGCTGCCATTGCTCAAAGGCAGCATACATATTGCAGATTTATCCGACATAAATCAAGTACAAATAGACAAAATTTTATAGAAGCTAAAGAGAAAATATACCGAAACCACTATTAAGCGCAGAAATTAGGAACACATGACTTCTGGAAAATCTATAACAGTGTAGTAAATAATGGGCAATTAACAATTCCCCCACTATCCAACAATCTTGAAGTGTTTGCACGGCAACCGAAAAGGTTAATTTGGTTGCCGGTTGGTTTGCCTCCTACTCTATGTAATGTAGATTTAAGAAAGCCTTCTCCTCCAATAGTTTCTTCCCTAGAACGACTAGACTTTGGAATTCCCTTCTGGGTTCCTGCTCTCCTTACTGTACTGACATGCAGAAGTTCAAGTTTAATCTTAACAGGCATCTTGCTGCTCAACTCCCTACATAGTATCACTGCAATTTATGACCCAGATAGTAGCCCTCTACGTCAAGGGGCACTGTGCCTTATTTGGGGTGAAAATGAAATTAAAAAAACAAAAAAGAAAACAAATCAAGTTGAGACTGAGAAAAAATAGAAAGACAGAAAGGAAGACAAAGAAAGGAAGAAACAGAACAAATCAAATCTTGATAAAAAAATAAAGTTTGAGCAATTTGTCAGAAATCAAATTTTGTTTTAAAAGAAAAAATTGTCTTTTTCTGAATTAAAAAAAAAAAACAAATTCTTCTAAGTTACAATAATTTTTTTGGTTTACAAAAAAATACTGAATTTTAGAAGAATTTCTTCCACATCTCTAAACTGAAGAATACAATTACAAATTAATTAAACCATTTCTGCTCGATCATGGCTGATGGAACGAGGAAAAGCTACCTACCAGGAGTAAAAAATTCCATTTAAAATTTTGTGCAGATTCTCAAATTTGGCACAAAGATTCCAGAGTTGTAAAAAATAACAAAAAATGCCATGATGAGAATGGTAGTCTGAATAAATAATATCAATCAAGATAAGAAAAGAAATTGAATTGGGTGTTACCTCTACTGTGCTATAAATCATATTACAAGGATTCAATGTGTTAGCTGTTGAAATAAATTTTATATAAATTTATGCTTGTTTCATTTTGTATGTTTTTTGGGGGGAAAGATAACGGGATTTGTTAAATGTTTAGTCTTATTTGATCCAACAATTATTTCCATTATGATTAGTTTTTATTTACCACCATTTTAGGACAGGTGAACCACTCTTTAAACTTGGTAGGCAATCACTTAGTGATGGTGTCTTGATGAAAAACACGGATCCCATCATCCCACTGAGTTGACATTAGGAAAAAATTTTGCCTCAACTAAGGAAATTACATCCCTCTCTGCCTCCTTCTAGCTCACCTTCATTACCTATTCATCTCTGTCTCCAACGTAAGTCGGTTATAATTTTTTATTTTTTTATCCATCCTTTGTTACATTAAGACTTAAATATTAAGCATTTAATAAGTTTATTTAACGTTTTTAATTGACCCTTTTAGTTACCATATTGTGTGTGCATGTGAGAGCCTTGTACACTAGCACTCACCTAGGCGGTGAGTACAACTCTTTTTTTTTAATTTTTTATTCACTATTCACCCCAAACAAGGTACAGTGCTACTTTGAAGTAGGGAGATATAAGTTGCAGGGGCATTATGAAGGAAGATGAGCAGAAAGATATCTGTTCACATTACACTTGAACTTCTGCATGTCAGTACAGTTGGGAAAGCAGAATCCCAGAAGGGAGTTCCAAAGTCTAGCAGTTCTGAGGAAAAAAACTATTGGAGTAGAAGGCTTTCTTACACCTAGGGATCTCTACTGTGAAGGGGTGGGACTTAACTGCTTGTTGGGTGTTAATGTCCCATCCTAGTTACCCGGCCCAAGGACAAACTGATGATCTCCCCTTGTATTGGAGGAGGGCCACTAGGGGTCGGAGGGAAAACAGATTGTTCCCAACTTCTCTTCGAGACAAGTCGCACATGTCAGTACCTCTGAATAAACATCTTTCCCATTGACCAAAAAAAAAAAAAAAAAGAAATAGACAATGTTGCTTACAGCGTGTCTGCTGATGGTGGCGGTGGCCTCACTTACAGTCAGGCGGACACACTACACAGAACGACGAAATCCTATATGCACGACGTTATCACAAGCCTTCCCCTTTACCCGCCGGCGATAGCAACAGTAATAAGAAAAAGTGGTCTCAGGGTAATTTTAACCGACGTTCAAATCGAAAAATCTCGAATAATTGTTACATTTGTGATTGCAAATTTCACTTTGCCAACAAGTGTCCCTATTCCAAAAATAATTACCACACACAAGAAAGCATGGTATTTTTAAATGAGTATAAAAACGACCGCCATGATGTAAACGAGAACTGAAGAAATCGCCAATATAGTGTTGCTCAACCAAGAGAAAGTTGACATACACTTCTTGGTCAGACAATAAACTCTGCCATCTTGGATTCAGGAGTGAGTGCCACCGTATGTGGAAAGAAATGGCTAGAGTGTTTTCTTGAAACTTTGCCTGAGGATTTAAAAAACGAAATTCCCTACGAAGAAGGCACAAAGTCCTTCAAATTCGGCGATGGCATTAAAATAAAATCACTCAAAAGGGTAACTTAACCATGTATCATTGCTAAAATGAACATTAAAATAACATTAAAATGAACATTAAAATAACATTAAAATAACAAGTGATGTTGTTGATGCTGATATTCTTCTGTTATTAAGCAAAACCGCAATGAAAAGAGCACGAACGACCCTCAACTTTAATGATGACACAGCAGAAATGTTTGGCAAAAGAATAAAATTAATGTTCACCGCTTCTGACCACTATCACATCCCTATATCCAGACCTCTACCGGACCGGGGTAAGTTACGATATATTTTATTTCTAAACAATATAAATAAAAAAGGCAAAGAAGAAAAATTAAAAATTGCCACCAAATTACATCGACAATTCAGCCACCCCAGTGCACAAAAACCATGTGATCTTGTCAGAAGTGCTGGTTTAAAAGATGCTGAATTTGTGGACATCTTAAGGAAACTCCCTCTTACCTGTCAGACCTGCATCAGGTATAAAAAGCCTGCACCTCGACCTGTTGTATGATTTCCCTTGGGAACTTATTTCAACCAGACTGTAGCCATGGACATAAAGGAAATTAATGGACATAAAGTACTACACCTGGTTGACCATGCAACAAGATATAGTGCTGCTGTCCGGCTTACAGGTAAGGAAAGTTCTAATATCCTTAATGCCATCTTCAAACACTGGATTGCATATTTTGGTGCCCCAGGAGCCTTCCTTACTGATAATGGCAAAGAATTTGACAATCAATTCTTCCGAGACATGGCTCAAAACCTGAATGGTGTAGTCCGTACCACTGCTGCACAGTTCACAATTCATATGGTTATAGTCCTAATCAGCTGGGGTTTTTTGGTGAAAATCCTAATCTGCCTTCCCTTTTGAATGATCAACTTCCTGCACTAGAAGGTGTAAGTACTAGCCAAATTGTTGCCGGCAACCTCAATGCAATGCATGCTGGAAGAAAAGTCTTAGAATGGGAAACCTCATGAATGTCTGAAAGTGGGGGAATCATTGACTGCCCATTATTTACTACGCTGTTGTAGATTTTCCAAAAATCACGGGTTCCTAATTGCTGTGCTTCGATGCGTTTTCTGGTGGTTTCAGTGTATTCTATCTTAGCTGTTGCTATTTCTCTCTTACAATTACTTCTAGCTTCTATAAACTTCTGTCTGTCCGAGTCCTTACGGCAGAGTGGGAGATAACCAGGCATGTTAAAGTGGTTAGAGGGAATGGAGGAGCGAAGGTTAGTTTCACCTTATGCTAATATATCCGGGGTGTTTACTAGGAAAAATGATTTAACATCATCTAAGTTAGTTCTAAACCCTCGGATATTCGTAAATGCAAGCCTCCAGGGAGGAGGCAGATTGGTTTTCTTTGAGTTTGTTCCTGGTTTGAGCCTAATTTTTGTTTGAGCTGTCATTTCATTTTATTTAGTTTAAAAGTTTCCGTTGGGTGAGTGAGGGGTGCTGCAAGAAAAGGTTTCATAGAGTGTGAAGCCTCTGAGAAATTGAGACGATCCCTTCGTCATCAGGTGAGGACCACCATAACTGATCTATAAAAAAAATGGTGACCTTGTCCTTTTTAAAAGAAATGAATCTGATAGATGGCTTGGTCCTGGTGCTGTCATAGGCTGGGAACATAAACAAGTACTGGTAAAACATGGAGCCACATATGTTAGAGTGCATCCCTCTTGCTTAATTTTATATCCTGACACACATCATAACACCTCTGAGCACCATGACACCAGTGGACGAATAAAACCTCAGAACCAAAATAATGACACAGCAAGTGGTTATATGTCAGTAGATGACAGGAGTGAAACTGCTTATAATCCTGAAAAGAATGGAGCCAATGTATGTGACACACTATCCAAAATGATCACCAAATCTGTGCAACTGCCTAAACCAGGCCAAACTATAATATGCAAATTCACCAATGATGAAGACCAAGAATGGAAGAAACTGAATGTGATCAGTAGAGCTGGTAAAGCCACTGGCAAAAACAAATATTTAATGAACATTGTTATGGAGGAAGGTGATCCATTCTGGCTGGATTTTGAGAATGAAGTCTTAGAATGGGAAACCTCATGAATGTCTGATAGTGGGGGAATCATTGACTGTCCATTATTTACTATGCTGTTGTAGATTTTCCAAAAATCACGGGTTCCTAATTGCTGTGCTTCGATGCGTTTTCTGGTGGTTTCAGTGTATTCTATCTTAGCTGTCACTATTTCTCTCTTACAATTACTTCTAGCTTCTATAAACTTCTGTCTGTTTGAACTGGAACTATGTTGGTTGAATCTGCTTCATGTGCTTCAATTGCAGTTTTGAACCATTCAGTTGTCTCATTTGTGCACTGTTCAGCTGGAAGAGAAAAGATATTTTGCCATGTGGTATCTCTGAGTTCCCTGATGGCTTCCCAGTCAGCTTTTTTGTAATACCTTGTTGTTTTGAGCAGTGGGTCTTCGGTTTTAGGTTGAGAATTTAGGGCAATTTCTACCATTATCACAGTGTGATCAGCATTCCCAAGTGGGAAGATAACCAGGCATGTTAAAGTGGTTAAAGGGAATGGAGGAGCGAAGGTTAGTTTCACCTTATGTTAAGATATCCGGGGTGTTTACTAGGAAAAATGATTTAACATCATCTAAGTTAGTTCTAAACCCTCGGATATTCGTAAATGCAAGCCTCAAGGGAGGAGGCAGATTGGTTTTCTTTGAGTTTGTTCCTGGTTTGAGCCTAATTTTTGTTTGAGCTGTCATTTCATTTTATTTAGTTTAAAAGTTTCCGTTGGGTGAGTGAGGGGTGCTGGACAAGTGGTTGTGCAGAACATCAGACATGCAATACAAGTAGATGATCAGCTATCCTCACCTGCAAGATTTTGGCCTCAAGAAAGCCCACTGGAGATAAGTGCAGGGTCACTTTCCATGCGCGACAAAAGTCAACCCAGTCCGACTGTACCGGCATATATGGTACTGAAGCACCCCCACAGTGTCCAGTTTAGGGGGATGGGATGTGGCGGGAGCAGGGAAAATGGCATTCATTGCCCTAGTCAGGAAACAAGGTCAACCACCGAGTGATTCTGTTAAGTCTCTGTGGTAGCACCTCTACGCCTGGCTAATAGGCAAAGAAGGAGTATGAAAGCCGGGCAATAGACAGAGCCTATCTCCTCCTTAAGCAGTTTAGGTTTGCCAACCGGTAATTTGTTTAAGTCACCAGGTCTAGGAAGGTTGTCGGCCAGGACTGAAGAGGCCTCCCTCCCTTAGGTTTAGCTTCAGAGTTTTCCTTCTTCTAGACGGATGACCAGGGAAGATCTATGGGTCCATCAACACCGAGAAGTTTTGTCTTGCGCCTAAGTCCTAAACCAGGTATTTCTGCGACCCCGCATGGGTTGTTAATATTAATCAGTTAATTTTGGTTATATACCTACTGAGAGTTACACTCCTCAAAGTGATTAAAAGGACGTTACTATGCTTTCCATTTTTATTGTTAATGGGAGAGGGCATAAGTGGAAGCAACTAGATTTGCAACAGGATTGGTTGGAGAGAGAGATGAGTTAATGCATATATAGATATAGTTTATATGTTAGTTTAGGAATAGGATAACATGTTAAAGTATGATTTACTTAATATTAGGAATTAAAATTTGCTGTCCTCTGAGTATTTAAGACAACCGAAGGATAAAATATATGCTCAATATAGGTACAAGTAACAACATTTGATTTGGAGTACAATTTAGTACAGGTGTAACTATAAAATGTGAGTTATGGCGTAATTCTGTAAGCATAGTTAAGTATAAATGGATGGATAAATGGCATGTTTACAGTAGATACGAATATGGAATTTTAGATATTTAGTATGTTTGTCTTCAGACTTCTAACGAAGGAAGATGACTTGGCCTTTCTCCTGAAATCCGGAAGTTTGTATGACAATTACTGGTTCATTTTTTGTATGAATTATTGTAATATTATCTCTTTTCAAAGGGAAAGAGATAAAGGATTGCTATTCATTATAGATCACTTTAAATCTATGTATGGCTAGTAAGTATCTACTTTAAAGCTTAGCTATGGGATAGGAGTATAATCTAAAGCATGCCTTGGTAGAAATCATTTGCTGTTAATGTGTTGCGATTACGAAAAGTCAGTCAACTTAGGTTAAGTGTTGAGAGCTAAGACCCTTCTAAGTTACGCACAATGGATTAGATTTAATAGCAGCCTGGGAAATAGAGCAGTTGGTTAGTGATTAGGAGAGAGGATTAAGTAATAGTACCATATAATTACACGTTTGGATATAGAGTTTAGGGTAGAGTTAAAAAAAAAAGTTTGTCATGCAAGAACAGACAAAGGCAGTTGTCTTGGAGGTAAAAGTATCTGTAGGGCATAGTGGCATACTAGCAGCGGTATTTTTACTGTTTTGAGAGAAATCATAGGCACATAGTGTCGTGATTTATTGTTCTAGCCTGTAATTTAGGTCAGGCGCAAAACATTTCAAGGGAGTCTGATAATTTTGTTTTTAAAGTAGTTGAATAGAGTATTATAGGTGTTCATCTAAGCAAAGGATAGGATGATGGTCTAAGGTAAAATTCAAAACGGGATAAGAAATTAAATAAGGATTTGATGTACGATCACTGGATGTTGGGGTTGGGCTATTCGGGAAGAATTTTTGTATCAATTCAGAGAATGTCTTAGATTTAAGAAATTTACAGTACAAGGATACTTAAAGTAAGATGTGAGCTGTTGAGGATCCAGTTTTAGGTGCGTAGATAGGTGGCAAGATGGTCATATTTTAGTATGTACAAACTGTACATATTAAGTATACTACTTAAGTTCTTTTACCCTCTATCATAAGAAATCCGTTTGTAATCCAGTTGGCTATTTGACAAGAAATAAGTGTAAAGGTTATTGCAATGAACAAAGCTTATCTACTTATTTAACGAGATAAATTTACAGATAATTGTGCAAATTGATGATTTGTTTACTATGACCTAGGAGCCCCTCTTCCTAGTGTTTCGAGAGAGGTGACAAGATCAAAAGCATAGGCTTTATAGCTAGGAAAACTCACACCCGGAATAGGTGTCCTGAAAGGAGAGATCGGTGCGCCAGGGAAGGTGGGGTGGCACCTTCGATTTTTTTTTTTATTAAGTATCATACTTAAATAAAGTTTTTCGCTCATCTAAATAAGCTAGCATAAACTTTAGGGATTTCCCTCTAACACATCGTTATAATATCAATTTAGCAAAAGGAAATTGTTTTAAAATATGTGAAGAAAAATTTCTTTTATTACATTTATTAACATACATCAACTTCTGCTCAAGTTATCTTTCTTTAATGATCGTTGAGTGTAATTTGAGTATAATTAGAGCATGTTTTGGATAAATTTTTTACCCTTGGAATCGATTAATTCTGTTTCTAATTTTTTAATTCAAATGCGAATAATTATTTTGAGATACAATTTTTTTAGATATGTTGGCGGTCATGGAACAAATTAAATTCATATTTTAAGGTGTTACTGTAGTTTCAATTCCTTCTCATCCCCTCAACTTTATTTATTTATTTTTTTTTACAAGATGCAAATTGAGAAAACAAGTTTGGTTGAATTTGCAAATTCTTAAATTAGAAACTTTGGTTGAATTTGCAAATTCTTAAATTAGAAAATTTGGTTGAATTTGCAAATTCTTAAATTAGAAAATATGGTTGAATTTGCAAATTCTTAAATTAGAAAAATCCAAATTGGAGGAAAGTCAGAAGTGGAGGCTTACCAGAAATTTACAAAACATTAAAAGTCGTAACAATTCTTGCATGCACATTATTCATAATAATTGTCTTTGCAACCTGACAATTTCAACAAAAGTTGAAGTATGAAAAACTAGTCACTGAATCCGACAAAAACAAAAACTAAACAGTTCTAAAACAAATTATCTGAAATAATCTTTTGGTGTTTTATTTGATATCATATTTGGGTTATTTAATGCCAAATCGAGTAAATTTAGAAAAAAATTTATTGTTTCAAGTTTTTTATCTCTTTAAATATGTTTGATTTTAAAATAATCTCTCGAAATTATAGCCTAATCAATACAAGTAATATAAACATTTTTGCAAAATTTCATGCCTCTACTTTGTTCTCTTCTCCTTTTAATTTGTATTTATAATATACTAGACTACCCGTGACACGTTGAGTCAGTATGTTACATTAGCAATGAAATTAATGTATGAGCGTGACACTTGTGAAGTAAAGAAAATAGTTTTTTGTGACATAACAGAAATATTTCTATGAAAGTATATCAAAATGAAAAAAGAATATAGAGAGATTTCTATGAGTCATTCTGTTTATAATTGTTTATTTTTGAAAAAAAACTTACAGCCACTGAATTATAAGTGGTTTGCCATACTTATAGGTAAATGTGCACTGAACAGATACCATAATACTTCAAGTTAAATTCAAATTTTGAAATATCTTTTAATTTAAACGTGAAAAAAAATCAATTAGGACACTGAAAACGTACACAGTAAAACAATACACTTTATTGCCACGTTGATTATTCATTTGTAACGCAAATTTAAAAAAACATATTTTCGGGGTTATTTATTTATGTTGGTAGTGTAGAAGAAAATGTATGAATGTTGTTTAAGAAAGGTGTATTAAAAAATGGAGAATAAATTTAAAAAAAATGAAGGCGGTGGGTAAATCGCCGTTGTAAAATGCTCTTATGGTTGTCAACAGGTTCAAGTAGATTTATTTGTAAGAAAATTGCGTTAAAATAACTTAAACGTAATACAGAAATGAACGATGTAAAAAAAATGCAGAAGGTATTAACAATTGTTTATTTGGATAATTTAAACGCGAAAAAAAAAACAATTGGGACACTGAAAATGTACACAATAAATTATTATTTGTTTATATACACATGCGCACCCGGAAGTCGTAAACCAAATGTTGGGTTACAACACCCGTTATAAGGTCATTCGAGTTTTATAATTATATAGATAAAAAGCACTTTGTTTGTGTGTGTGTGTGTGTCTGTTTGTTCCGTATGTACTACGAAATGGCTGGGCTAATTGTTTTTGAAATTTCACACAAATGTACTTTATGTATCTGAGAGTGTGATGTATAATCTATCCAAGATTAAGCTGGCATGTTGGAAATCGTGATTTGCTGTGCAAGTTGGTTAGCGCAAAAAGAGCTCAAAGGGTTATGGTTAACACATGATAGGGTAATTCAGTTCGTGTGAAAGAAAATGATGCATGAAAAAGAAAAAGAGAAAGATATCTTTTGGCTCGCATGCAAGTACAGTTTGCCTTCCGATTTTGGATGACATAGGCCTGTCAAGGGATGTAGAATAAATAAAAAAAAAAGAGAAAAAAAAACGCAAGAAAGCTTGAGTCACAATGCAAGGTCCTGCCCCCTCCCATTCACTCGTAGACAAATAAAGAATCCATGTTAGAAAACCAGCATTATGCTTTTGTCAGATGTTCCTTTACAGCATAGACCAGTGACGGGAAGAATGGCATTCCAAAAGAGAAGACCAAGTTAAGAAACAGAAAAAAAGGTATGGTTACTTTATCGCAATGTACAAACTAGAGGTGACACAACCACATACATAGACAAATGATCACAGCTATACACTAGAGACAAAACTAATATTAATAAGAAGATATATAATAACCAAACAGACAAAAACCTCCTCCCTCTCCGAAACATTACAAGAGTTTTTAGATAGATTTTCTATCAGAATGCTTCATTAAGAAAATGCTGGAACCATTCAAACAACAGTGTCCAAGAATAAAAGAAAAATTTATTACACAAAACAGGAAATGTGAAAAAAAAAATTTTGAACATTTTTTTATTGTACAAACGCAGAATAGTGATCTAAAAATTTAATGAAGATTCCCAAGTTTCAACACGAAATTTCAGACTTTGCCAAAATATATAAATGATAAATTTATGTCAATTTAGTTGTTAGTTACGTTTTTATTTTAGACTTCTGATTTGTTCACATTTTCGACTTTTCCGAGATATGCAGATTTCTGATGTGTACATATTTTCGGATAAAGAATATCACACATTTTTCTATTTTTGCTTTAAACTATTTTATTCCCTTCTTCTTCTAATCTTTCATAAATTAATTTTAATTTTTTCTGGCATCTGTCCTCCATTACAAATTTTCCTTTCTTCAAAAAATAGCACCGGAACTCGATGATTAATGAAGTTCAAGTTGTAATTGAGTCCCTTCCTCAAAGAAAAAAAAAAATTAAA
Source organism: Euprymna scolopes (assembly GCF_053919585.1). Classification (NCBI taxonomy): domain Eukaryota; kingdom Metazoa; phylum Mollusca; class Cephalopoda; order Sepiida; family Sepiolidae; genus Euprymna; species Euprymna scolopes. The sequence continues at coordinate 5,180,762 of NC_136483.1, read as the reverse complement.
ACAGAAAGAATAAAAGAAATAATTTATCAGCTTCTGTGCTGCATTTGCAGTCTTCCTTCCTCTACAAAAAAAACAAAAACACATTGCTCTCTTCTGGCCAATAAAGAAAAAAGATTATGAATTATTTGTAAAAAAAGAAAAGAAAGAACATTTATTCTGTTCGCTGTTCGAATAGCCATTGATGTCACAACGCAAATATGTTCATAAGAACTGAAATTCTTTAGATGTCTATTCCGCATCAGCACCATTTTTGGGGGTTTAAAAATAATTAATGTAATTACATATATAGCCAGAAATTAATTTATTTTTATTTCTATTTTCTTTTTTGCTAAAATTAACTTCCCAAAAAAGGGACATTCTGGATTGGGAACAAAATTCAAAATTGCCTCAGTCTGGAAGGATTTCTCTCATTCTGACAGAAAACATTCTGGCTCAAAATGCATAAACTAGTACAATGTTTATGATTTTTGCTGACATTATTGTTCTGGTCACATTCTTACCTTTCAGACTAGTTTTCATACGTTTGTCAAACTTTTCATATTTATGTTTGTCAAACTTTCCAATGCAAACACACGTCGTTACTATTTTTACAGTGCACCCCAACCATTTCAACGAAAATTCACCAAAGCATCAACGATGTTATCCACTTTTGCCTGGAGCATTTGAAATTCCTGGTTAACACCGCGGGACCTTTTTTCATCATATGGATTCATACTTCTCCTTCGTCCTTCGCTATCCTCCTTTTCTCGCGGTCTTCTATCAGGACTTCGATGATCCCTCTTCCGAGAATAAGGACTACTTCTGCTTCTCCTCTTTGGGTCAGGACTTTCACGGCGGCTCCTCCGAGGACTCTCATGACGGCTTCGTCGAGGACTTTCATGACGGCTTCGTCGAGGACTTTCATGACGGCTTCGTCGAGGACTCTCTCTGCGGCTTCTTCGATTCCTTGATTCTGGACTTCTACGATCCCTTTTTCGAGAATCAGGACTATTATTACGGTCTCGTTCTCTCCGCCGATCGTCTGAATTTTTCTGATCTCTGGTTCGCGAATCAGATCTATCTGTAACACGTTTCTTGCGCTCTGGACTTTCTCGATCTTTCTTTTTGGAGTTGGATGTAGTTTCATTTTTAGAAGAGTCAGATTTTCTTTTGTCAGCTTTTCTTTCGGTTTCATATTTATCCTCGTTCTTTTTGATTTCTTGTAGGAGATCAACTTGGTTGTGAATGATCTCGCGAATAATCTCGATGTACGCCTTTTTCGTGATGTGGACATTTTTGGCTCGATACGTTTGTCGGCGGCGTTTATAATCGCGCATGGCCGCCCATTTTTCAGCTTCCGAACTCGGTTCGTCAGGCACTTCTTTGGATGTTTCAGATTTTTCTAGCAAGGCTTCCAAATCTGTCGTCAACAACTTGTCTTCTCGAATCGTTGGCATCGCATTCGATTCTTTTGCGAGTTTAACAATCGAGTCATAAAGGAGAAGTCTCTCAGACGGGGAGAAATTAATTTTTGAAGCGGCCAATGTTTGAGGAACATCTCTGTCGTCGGTTGCACGTCGACGGTGTCTATCTAAAATCCCATTTATAACATTTTTTTCAAGTGTAATTGTCATTATTTTGGAATTTTCATAAAAGAATTTCGAGCTGGGAGCTTCTTTTTCCAGCTCTTCAACAGTGTATCCTTTTTCTCGTACTAAACAGCAAATTTCTTCATGTTTTTTTAGTGCCTCGGGCGACATTTTGTGGTCGGGACAATAAGAACAAGTAACTTTGGGTAATTCTTGCTTATGGATGTGCTCAGCTGTCCACCCTAACCTTTGGAGAATGTTTTCCACATTGGATTTAAGTTTCACATTCCTGAGAGAATTTACGTATATCTCGCGTTCTAACGATTCTTTTTCTGTGAGCGAAGCCATAGTTAATTATATTTTATATCATATAAAAACAGCCCTTTTATAGATATATATATAATACTTTATGAATTTCTTTTATAACAAGATTGTTGATAGTTAATTAATCATACTAAAATTAATATTCGTTTACACTCACCGGTGTTAGCTGGAAACAATAAAACAGACATACGGAGTTATTTCCCTACCGGTGCTGCGTGTAAATATTCCCTTATTAAAGAATTTCCTGTCACGGCAACCATACTCACTCACTCACTCACTCTCTCTCTCTCTCTCTCTCTCTCTCTCTCTCTCTCTCTCTCTCTCTCTCTCACACACACACACACACACACACACAGAAACGGCAGGTTTAAAGAATTGATATCTCGGGGATTTAAGTACTTATGGAGTCAATTTCAAGTGTGGACAGAGAATGCCGAGTCAGTACTTAAAATATCTGAAGCAGTTTACGACTTTAAACCAGTGAAAAAATATAAAATTCAAACGATGCTAAGGATACAATACCAATAAATAAAGAAGTAGTCAACCATCTCAACAGAAACAACCTTCTTAATGACATGTGATATGTTTTCCGCTCTGCAAGATCTATAGCAGATGTGCTAACGGTTATATCTCATAGGATTAGTGAATCTCTTGACAAAGGTTTCCTTTCTAGGGGAATTGCTCTTGACAAGTTAGGGTTAGAATTTTATCAAACATTCCTCCTCTCCCAAATAAGAATAAAGTAAAAAAGACATCCTAAAAAAAAGAAATGAAAAGAAGGTGACTTTCAAATCCAAAACTTTTGGCCATTTCTTTAATTCTTTGTTGATACTCTGGACTAACTCTGTATGTACTGAAACCTCTGGACACCCAGTCTGGTGATGCGTAAGAATATGTGGCTCGAAGTAGGCAGAAAACAGTGTTAGATAAAAAAACTGTTTCGTCAGGGGATATGATATCGACGTATAAACTGAGTCATTTTGTGTCAGAGAGTTATCACACGGGTATATATTACAGTTCATATATATGGCCTCGATATTTATGAAAGAATTAGGGGGAGAGAAAATGATGCAAATTATACAAAAGCATCGAATATTTAAAAATAAAGCAAAACATCTTTCTGTCTACACAAAATTATTTTTCCATGCTAGAAACGTCTATGGCCTCTTTGTTATTTATGGGGATTAGGGGGAGAAAAGGATGCCATAGAGGCCACAACCAAGAATACATGAAATGAATAACGTTGGAAGTGTGTAGATTCTGGCAGACGAATATTGAAGGTTGAGAACCGACTTTATTTACTACCAACAATTTGTATTAGGAGAGGCAAAGTGTTCGTAGGATGGAATGTGATTTAACAAAGGAGATGAATGTTCGTAAAATGTAGGTATGTATGAATTGACAAGGAATGAAGGTTCGTAAAATGTTTCTAGGTATGTATGAATTGACGAGGAATGAATGTTCGTAAAATGTAACTTTTCTTTTAGACGATGTAGGGTAGGCCGGTCATCCTGCTGTCGGTGATGCATGTCCTGGCTTGTAACTGGAAAGCGGCTGACTTTTTTATCAGCAGCTAGCAGCCCGGCATCTTCGTCTTCTTTTTCCTCCTCTCTTCCTTGGTTTGTGTGGTTTAGGCAGTGTTTAGAATTGAGGGCGTTTGGCCCATAACATGAGAGCGTAGTCGGCTTCAGTTCACTGGTGTCTTATTTCTTTTTCTCCGTCATCTCTTTAGGTCAGGTGGGAGAATCCGTCCGTGCGTTCACTGACGCAGCAGGGCGAATCTCCTCTTCCCTCTTTTTGGTCCCCTCATTTTATAGTGGCAAACCGGCTCCCAGCGACTGTGATATTTGAGGTGTTTATTTTAGGTGCGGAGCTCTGCCATTGGTCGATAATTATTTTGTGGTTATCTTATTTTTTTCTTCCCAAGCGGAAGCGATGCGTGGAGCCATGTGCAAAAGACGATTTTTCATTTTGTCTCTCATGGTGGATGCGTTAACATCCGGTTGCCTGCCAATTCTCATCATGTTCCCACACCTTTTCACATCTGCCCAAGGTTAATTTGTTTTGTTTACATGGTGGTTCCCACTTATCAAGACCTGGAAGCCACTCGGGGATAAGGGTTATTGCGTGTACAGTAATCAATGAGATAGCATCGTAGTAATTGTTAATATTGGAGATTTGATAACATGTCTTACTTAAGGAGGCGGTTCATCAGGAATTTGTTTATGTTGGACTTGAAGACATCCAAGTTGTAATCAGGTGGGAAACAGGCAAACGTAAGAGAGTTCAACAGGGGTGCACTTCTAAGAAAGAAACTTTATATTAATAGTCAATGTGATTCATGATATTTTTCAAAGATGATATTGTCATCCAAAATGGCCCTACTGTTATGTAACGGATGTCTGGGACCATCCAATACATAACGGTTAAAATAAACCTTTTTAAGAAACTCGAAAGGAGGGCATCGAATATCGATTGTCCACCAGACAAAAGTAATTATGGCGTAAACAGGAAAATCGGACGACAATTTTTTGTTTACAAAGTAAAGTGATTGTGGGGGAGATTGCATATTTTGCGAGAACAAAGAAAGATTGGAATGTCCTGGAAAAAACAATTATGGTCAAGGCTGGAATGTGTTGTAAAGACACGTGCAATAAACAAAAACAAAATATCATGAATCACATTGACTATTAATATAAATTATTTATACATATTATATGATTCACATCAACAATTAATATAAATAAATTGTTAAAAAAATATGTTATAGCGAAGAAAATATCATTCTACTGCAGATATTTTAACCATTATCTCTGACCACCTATAAAATAGGGTAGGAAAAGATAGTGCTATAGTCCTTGATATATCCAAAACCTTTAACAAAGTCTGGCACAAAGTGCTCCTGATGAAAATTAAATATTGCTGCCATGAAAAAAGGGTTTGTACTGTGTATTATTCATTGGAAACTGAATCCAAAGTATTCTGCTAAAAAAATAGAATTTTTGTGCAATGACAAAAGTTCACTTCTGCAAATGAATATTAATCTGTTGCATGGTTGAAATAAAATGAAGAGAAACTTTCCAGCCAGAGTAAAGTTAACGTCATTTAAGAGATTAATGAGATTCGTGTTTTTTGTTCATTATAATTTGAGAGCCAGATTTTTTGAGAGTTGGCATCGTCATGTTTTGAAAAAGTTTTAATAAAATCCGGATCAGACTTAATTTATTTTTTGTAAGCGTTTTAAACTATTCATTTTATTTTATTGTGCATCTGATGTAGAAAAGTTAAACAAAGAAGAAAAAAGAAAACAAAAAAGGAGAAAAAGAAAAAGAAAACGGAAAATAAAAAGAAGAAGGATAAAAAGGAAAAATAGGAGAAAAGAAAAGAAAAAGTAAATATAGGAGTAAAGAAAAAAGTAAGGATTAACATTTTCATAAATTTTTCATAACTCTGTTCCGTCTGCCTGCTTCCCTCCGGACTACAACTTGAATGTCTTCAAGTCCAATGTTAACAAATTCCTAATGAACCGCCCCCTTAATTAAACACCTCATCAAATCTCCACACTAACATAATGTACTTGCAATAACCCTTATCCCTGAGTGGCTTCTGGGCCTTGATAAGTGGTGATCACTGTGTAAAAAAAAAAAAAAAAAATGAATCAATTTCTTTATCAATTAATTCTGAAAAGGTTTACATGCTGTAAAACAAAAAAAAAGAAAGCAAACTCTGTGAATAGATGAAATTTTTAATTTTTGACATGAGATGATCATGCTTGTGTTATGTTGATTAATCAGACTATTATTCTCATTTTGCGTGTTATTTGCACAACTTTTCAGTCGCTGCAACCTGCAACCTTCTTCGAATATTGAAAACATGCTTCTTTTATTCTACTAAAAGAAAACAGGTTTAGCTCTGCATTACAAGAATTCGAACCGTGGGTTTGAGGGTGGGTCCATAGATCATGAAGAAGGTTCAATCTTCAGGGGTCATTAAGATATTTTTTAAAGGCTTTTCTATGACTCAATTTTCAGGGGTCACTAAGATATTTTTTAAAGGCTTTCCTATGACTCAATTTTTTGGGATATCTATACTAATTGTTAATATTAGCGAAAAAATGTTTTACGAAACAGAGGATCGATACCCATGCAAATTTTTTTTTTTTAACATAAAGCAAAGGGTGGAGGGTAACTCTAAGGAAAAATCTATCTCTCTATGAATAGATATTTGAAGATATGCAGCAGCCGCCAATCATTGGTGATCAGTGTAACACCCAATTACAGCAAATGTAGTGTAAAGTGTATAAAGATGAAGTTAATTTTATTGCGATAAAAAACGATAGAGATACTAGATGACCTGAAAACTGGATAAAAAGAAAAGCTTAAAGAGCAAGGAGACATTATTAGAATCTGGGTAGCAAACAAAAGTGGAATGATGTCACTGGAAAAAAATAATAGGCACAAGTAGGATGATGATCATCATAGCGTTTCACCCCATCTCCATTGTTGGGCAGTGTCCAAGGCACCCCTCAGGTCTGTAACCGAGCATGTCTTATTTAGGGAACAGTCTGAAAAGATGTGTGCAATAGTCTCCACATTGGTGCTGCAGGAATAGCAAGCGTCTTGTTGACATTTTCACTTGTGATGACCAATCCAACTTTCTTCACCAAATACACGTTTGTATTACTTATCGAAAATAACTTATATATTCTTATCTCTTGTATAAAAATGCTTTGTTATAAAATTTCGTTTTCTTTTTTTTTTTTTTTTTTTTTTTATTACATTTTCACCCCAAACAAGGCAAATTGCCACTTTGGTGTAGGGGGCTACTATCAGGGGCAACAACTACTGGATTTGGGATTTGGGCAGCAAGGTGTCGGTTCACGTTACACTTGAACTTCTGCACGTCAGTACTGTTGGGGAAGCAGGGACCTGGAATGGAATTCCAGAGTCTTGCGGTTCTGGGGAAGAAACTATTGGAGTAAAAAGATCTTTTACATCTAGGGATCTCTACAGTGTGGGGGTGGGATCTAGTAGCCTGTCGGGTTTGTCGAGGGTGCTCGCGTCGTGGGGGCACAAGTGATTGCAGTTCGTCAGAGCATTCACCACTAAAATACTTGTAGAAAAGGCAGAGGGATGCAACATTTCGTCGATGGGACAGAGGCTGAAGCTTAGATGCCAGTTCAGGGCCTATCAGGTTGGAGACTCTCTTTTGAACCTTGTCAAGGAGCGAGAGACTAGTAGCAGATGCACCAGCCCAGATGTGGCAGCAATACTCCATACATGGGCGAATGGTGGCCTTATAGAGGTACAGGATACTTTCGGGTGTTAGTAGTTTTCTAGCACGGTAGAGAGAGCCCATCTTTCTTGCAGCGGCCCTGGCAATGCCTTCAATGTAATTGTTCCAACTCATGTTTCCTGTGAACGTTAGGCCAAGGAGTTTGAAAGATGGACTCTCAGATAAAGAGTCGTTGGCCATTGCTATGGGTGGTAGAGAGGGTTTCTTGTAATTATTGAATGAAACTAGTTTAGTCTTGGCAGCATTGAACGCGACCAACCACTTTTGTCCCCATTCCACTACAGATTGGAGGTCTTCCTCTAGTGTTTCTGCCATTTCTTTAGAAATGTGTTCATTCGTCTTCCTGTCGTGTCTGCCATAGAGTGTAGTGTCATCAGCATATATACCCATCTCAGAGGCAATGTTGTCGGGGAGGTCATTTATGAATATCAGGAACAATAGAGGTCCAAGGATAGAACCCTGGGGCACTCCCGCATTTATATCATATTGTTTAGATGTGCGACCGTCGAGGACTACCTGGATTTTTCTCTTATCTAAGAAGGATTTAATTATGTTAAGTATTCTACCAGTGATACCGTATGATCTGATTTTACTGAGGAGACCCTCATGCCATACCCTGTCAAAAGCCTTAGATATATCTAGAGCTACTGCTCTGCCTTCCCCCGCTTTGTCCAGTGAATGGTATATACGTTCAGAGATCACAGTGAGGATGTCTGCTGTGGAACGGGCTTGTCTAAATCCATATTGTTTGTCAGTCAGTAGTTTAGCATCTGTAAGATGATGGACTAGAGCATGGTTAATTATGGTCTCAAATATTTTGGCAAAAAGTGGGAGGAGGCTAATGGGGCGATAATTCTCATTTTCCATTACAAAATTCCGTTTATGTTTTAGGTAGCACTTGCTACCTGGTGACCCTTCTATAATCTCATCTTCATTTCCACTTCATTATGCATGCATGCCTATAAATATCTTTCATTTTCCTTCCTTCGCTAAAACATAACTTTTTATTTTATATATTAAGTACGTGTAAAATGAATGCCGATGCTCAAAATGAATACACATTTTGACCCCCCTCCCTTTACTTATAAATTCAATGAAAATCAGGAAATTAACCAATTTTAATGAAACTTTCAGTATCTATCAAATAATGATAACCGAATATATTGAACCCATTATTTTTATTTAAATCTTAGTGGAAATGTATTATTTTGTTTAAACAATAAAAACAGTAAAATAACTTTACTAAAGTTATGGTTTTCAGCAGTAAAAAAAATGATTGAATTTATTTTTGCTTTTTTTATGAAAATAAAGTATCATAAAATATAACAATTAAAAAAATTATTTTATTTTTACAGGAACATTACGATAAAAGTCCCTAATGTCTGTATTAGTGAATTCAATATAACTTGAAGAAAAATGAATTTCTCGAACTTCCGATACTACCATTGAATTAAGCATTGTTTATTTAATAGTTTCACATAAAAAAAATTATAATAGCAAAAGATATTTCTACTTTTTTTTAATTACAGGTTTTGATTAATTTTTATTTGTAATATTTTCCTTGCTTAAATGAATGTGAAACTTTTGGCATAACATAATTTTTATATAATATTGAACAATAATAAAAAAAAAATTAATTTAAAAACAAGAACATAGAAAAATAATTAAATTTAAAAATGGTAAAAATGATACAAACGTTCAGAATAGGAATGTACGGATGCACATCTGGGAAAAAAGAAAACTAGCGCACTCCTTCCTCCCTTTACATAACGTCATTTTCACAGTCTTTCGACTGGCCGAAATTTTGGGCTTCCATATATTCCGTGTTTACAAAACTTTAGTTGGTTGCACTTTTGTGAATGGCAGAATCACTCGGTTTTGGGTCTAATTAAGCTATTTTTTATACAAACAAGATGTTTTTTTTTTTTATTTAATTCAATATCTTAGGACTTTGAAATAGACCCAGAAAACTAATATTTATCTTTTAAAGAATTTATTTAACTTCCAAATTTAGCTGAATTGGTTAGCTCACCATCAAAACATTTTTCATAACTTTTTTTTTTTTTTCACGTGTACAAATATTTTTTTCCTTATGGAAAGTTTAGTCCTTAATCGTTTAAATGCAATCAAAAAATAGTCGGAAGCCTACAAAAATTTTTTTGATAAATCGGCTTTTAAAACTAGGTCCTCCTATCTTTATTCGTCCATTTTTGCCCGTACCTATTATATATGTTATAAGTAGGGCTGTGACAACAGCATATTCGTTTCATTGTTTCGTATATATCCGTTAATATCTTATATGTTTTTTTTTTATATATAGATGGATGTGGTTCTCGGTTGATTAAGTGTGTCTGTGTCGGATATATACCAAGAGTCAAAAAAATGAAAAGAATATTCTGTTGTCACAGACCCAGTTATAATCAGAAACAAAGGGAAATAACTCTAAAAGAGTAGTCTCCCTTTAGGAGATATAACAGGCCAACATTGCAGACTCATATCATTAGCAACATTGTTCTTAAAGTTATCATTTTTTTTTCTATTGTTAATAAATAATTTCATGTTCACACGAAATGTTCTTGCTAATTCACATAACCAGCAACACAAATTGATGATGGCATCGAGATTATTGAAGTTTAAAAAAAATTTTCCTCGAAAATCCGATTTTGGCACGAGTGAGGTGACGGACGGGCCGACGGACGGGGTGGGTCGAGGCCACGTCCTAGACCAATTGCAACTAATTACGTCACCTCAGGGGGGATCCCCTATTTTCCTATATGCACCTGCGATTCTGCAAACTCTTTCAGGCCTGTTTCTCATGATCAAGAGGTTAACCATGTAACCTCTCAGTCTGGTACTGCTCTCAGAGACCAAACAACCCTGAGTCAACGCTTGTTGGCATCGGAAACGAAATTATATTTTGTTATATCTCTCAAAGTGACATCAAGCTGTCGGTTTTGTAAAACCCATAACCCTTATCCCTGAGTGGCTTCCGGGCCTTGATAAGTGGTGACCACTGTGTAAAAAAAAAAATTTATACGTCGGTTTCATAAAATAAATCAAATCTTTCTTTCAGCAGGGTTAGTTGCCGCTGCCCGGGCATATAACAATACTTAACGAATAAAACAATCATATCTGCCCTGCATTCTTCAGTGTTTCGGGAGCCTCAGTCTCCCTCCTGTGGGGAGCCCAATCGCTCCCTAGGGCGGTTACAGAATTACAATCTCCAGATGATGCTGACATATGCATATGTTTACTGTCTATGTTGGAAAAAGACAAAGAAATGGCAGTGCAAATTCTGACTACAGAATGTCCACGTTTTATAAACCTTAAACGAGACAGCAACCATATTCTATGAACCCATCTGTTTTCAGCAGGTTAAAATCAGTAGGAAAATTCTCAACTGGAAAGAGAAAGAAACTTGATCATGTGGAGAAATGCACTGTGCTTGTTTTTGCCCATTTAAAAACACACACACACACACACACACATGCCAACATTATTCACGTCGCAGTCATATGGATACTGTGAAAAGAAAGACCATAACTGCACAAGCAAAACCATATAAAAATGCCAGGATGTTTCCAGAAGTCCACATCGAATTAATTTTTTTTTTTTTCATATAAATTTTAAAGTTTGTCGGAAATACAACAAGCCAATAAATTTTTAGTTTGATGCCGCTTGGGAGTTGTTGGAAAAACCAACTCATGTTGCTTGTAGGGCATCAGGAAACAAGAGACAAGCTAACATAAAATGTCTCTTTTAAGGGGGGGGGGTCTAGGCGTGTGCTATGTTTTTCACACGTCAATCCTGAATCTTTTTCATTTAGATTTTATTGAAGAACTTGATCTTTTCAATGGTCTCACTAACTTCAATTTTCGATTCTTTCCATATTAATGCTGCAGCAGATGCTGAAACAAATTTCAACAATGATTTTAAAGAAGTGGATGTTGTATTACAGGGGTACTATGAGGGGAGTTGGGCAGCAAGATGTTGGTTCACATTACACTTGAACTTCTACATGTCAGTACAGTTGGGGAAGCAGGAACCCGGAAAGGAATTCCAAAGTCTAGCGGTTCTGGAGAAGAAACTACTGGAGTAGAGGGATCTCTACTGTGAAGGGGTGGGATTTAGCTGCTTGTCGGGTTTGTTGGGGTATTTAGGTCGAGGGGGTACAAGTGCTTGCAGTTCGTCAAAGCATTCACCATTAAAGTACTTGTAGAACAGGCGGAGGGATGCTACATTTCGTCGATGGGACAGAGGTTGAAGCTTAGATGACAGTTCAGGACCTATCAGGTTGGAGACTCTCTTTTGAACCTTGTCTAGGAGCGAGAGACTAGTAGCAGATGCACCAGCCTAAATATGACAACAATACTCCATAAATGGGCGAATGGTGGCCTTATAGAGGTATAGGATACTTTCAGGCGTTAGTAGCTTTCTAGCACGGTAGAGAGAACCTACTTTCTTCGCAGCGGTCCTGGCAATGCTTTCAATGTAATTGTTCCAACTCATGTTTCCTGTGAACGTTAGGCCGAGGAGTTTAAAAAATGTACTTTCAGATAAAGAGTCTTTGGCCATTGCTATTGGTAGTAGAGAAGGTTTCTTGTAATTATTGAAGGAAACAAGTTTAGTCTTGGCAGCATTGAATGTGACCATCCATTTTTGTCCCCATTCCACTACAGATTGGAGGTCATCCTCTAGTGTTTCTTCCATTTCTTTAGATATGTGTTCATTTGTTTTCCTGTTATGTCTGTTATAGAGCATGTTGTACCAGCATATATACCCATCTCACAGACAATTTTGTCAGGGAGATCATTTATGAATATTAGGAATAATAGAGGTCCAAGGATAGACCCTTGAGGCACTTCCGCATTTATATCATATTGTTTAGATGCACTAAAGTTAAAGTGACTTTAAAATTGGAGTCAGATGCTTCAGACCAAAGTGTCATGTACCATATGCCGCTTTAGCTACAGTGGAAAAAAAAATGGATCACTTTAAACAAGGAGTAATCCAGCCTACAAATTACTCATCCTGAACAGCACTAACGGTCATTGTGAAGAAGGTTAAATAATACACCTATGTGCAGATTTCTTCACAGTATTAAATGGCAGATGTACCAGAAGGTTTGTTTTCAAAATTCAATGGTGGAACTTGTTATGCAAAACTGAACTTTGCAAATGGAAGTTAATGCATATTCCAAAAATCTTTTCACTATCAACACTCACAAGGGATTATTTCAATTTAACCAGTTTCCATTTGAGGTCAAGTCAGCTCCAGAAATATTCCAGCAAACTATGGATGCAATGCTCACAGAATTGATTGGAGTTTCTGCCTACACTGATATTATCTTTACAAGCACATCCTAAAAGGAACTTCTGAATCACTCAACTTCTGTGCTGGAGTTAATTCAACAATATGGATTTCATTTAAGGTCAGACAAATGCCAATTCTTAAAAACTTCTGTGAAATACCTTGAATTTTTATTTGACAAAAATGGTTGAAAACAAGATCCAGATAATATTCAGGCAATAACGCACATGACAGCCCCAATGGATGTTTCAACACTATGATCCTTTTTGGGCCTTGTAAGTGATTATGATTTTTTTCTTACCAGAAGTGCACAAGTTACAGGGTTCTCTTAATAATGTGAATTAATTAATACATGCAAAGAATAATTTAAGAAAATCAAATCATATCTTCAGTCTGACCTCCTGCTTACACAGTATGATTGGAGTAGTAATATGTTTTCCTGATGGAAGTGAAAAACCATTGCACCTGCATCAAAATCGTTGATATGCACCAAAGTAACTCTGATCACAGGCCACAAACCCTTAAATATTTTTGGTTCCAAAACAAGAATTCCATATATAGTCTATATAGATGGGCATCTATGCTTTTAGATTACAAATTTATTATAAAATACCAACCAGACAGCAAAATCAGCCAGGCAGATGCTTTATCCAGACTCATCTCTTCTCATCGAATAGCAGTGGGAGACAGTCATTGCTGCTTTATCTGTGGAACCTGAAATTGTCTCTGGACTTGTTTCCACAGTGAAATCACTAGTCACTTCAGAGATGATTCAAGAGGCCACAGCTGCAGATCCATTATTACAGAAACTCCTACATTTTCATTTTACAAAATTGACAAAAAACAAGAACTGATTAGCAACTTCAACCATTTTTTCCACAAAGATCTTTATCTGAGATCAATGGAACTTTATTTTTTGGTGAACGTTTTGTTGTCCCATTCAAACTCCAGAACAGAATTCTCAAGCAATTTCATCATGGACATCAGGAGATAAATCAGATGAAAGCCTTGGCATGTGGCTATATGTATTGGCCAAGCACGGAAAAGCAGTTAGAGGAACTTGAGTGGCACCAAATGTCAATTGGTTGCAAAGTTTTCTCGGAAAACAATATTGCATTCACGGCCTATCCCACAAATTCCAAGGTCACGACTACATGTTGATTTTGCAGGACCAATAAATAGACAACATTAATTAATATTGGTTGATGCTTAACATAATTAGTCAGAAGTTTTTCAGATGAACCATACTATCTTGAATGAAACTGTAAAGATAGTACAAAAAATTTTCAATAGCTGGAGCGTCACTGAAATCTTAGTTTCTGATAATGGTACTACACTTACCTTAGCAGAATTTTCTGACTTCTGTAGATAAAACAATATTCAGCACTTCAGCTATCTATCCTTCCATCCACAATCAAATGGACAAGTTAAACACAAAAACATGTTTGCTAAGAAATGATATTCGCCAATCATGAAATAATCTTTACAAGAGAAACAGAATGATAGAAAACCAGTTCAATTACCATGATGGAGCAAGGTCCCTGCATTGGTAAAAAAATTACCAGTGGTAAAGAAACACAAACAAAAGGTGATATCGTACATCGTTGTTGTAATCTATGATGTGGCATAGTACATCTGATTTATGATGTGGATGTATACGCATCTATTTGGGTCAAACACGCAAATCAGCTTTGTTACTGAGACCTTCCAAAGAGACAATCAAATAACACTATCATTCCCTTAAATGTTTTACTGGACACATTTGTACAATTTTGATAGTGTGAGACTCTAAGAGGGGAACCTCTGTCATGGATATGTGTCAGAAGAGATGTGTCAAAGAATTCCTGGTAGTGAATTGAGAATGGTGGTGACTATGTAGAAAAATAAATTCTGGAAAACAAAAGGTCTCTCATTTTAATGTTATTACTCCCATCTACATAGGCTTTTAATGATTTTTTTCGCCAAGTAGATTAGATTCTGAACGGATTAGGACAATGTATTTATTTGAAAATACCTTGGATAGAGAATAAAACCTGATTAAAGTGTGATATTCCTGTGACAGGCAACGCCAAGTGACCCGCAAAACAGCATCGCCATAAGGCAAGGCAATCTCATCACGTACGTAAAAAGGGAATTAAAACATGCCGCCGGGATTAGCAAATCAACAACCTTTATTTGTTTGTTGGCATGCGCAAAAGAAAATTTGTAGATATAAGCACATATTATGTATCATTAGGCTACTCTAATATTTAATATGGAATTAATGTTTTGGTATTTTCTTTATCATAAATTTTGATGGGATTTTTATTTTATTTACAATTTATTACTCTTTCAGTCTTGTAATTTTATTATTGTATTATATGAATATCAACAAGATACAAGCGATTCAAGCTGTTCAAAAGAGACTGTAGATATATGCTGAACCAGCAGGATAACTATATTTTACAAAATAATAACACTATAAACATTTTTGTATTGAGGTGCATCAACACCCAATGAGACTAACCATCTTTGGAACAACCAAGTGACTAACACAGGATTAAAAAGAAAAACATTTGCTTTTTCTGAATTCAAAAAAAAGCAGAAATCTGCATTTTGTGATATACAAAAACAAAAATATCCCTAAAGATTACAATTATAAATTACTAGCATTTCAGCCCGGCGTTGCCTGGGCGTTTGGAAGTGTATGTTGAGTAAAAAAAAAAAAAAGAGCAATTAATTTTTTTAATTTGACCTTCATTATGACTCCTTAACATTTATTGTTTTGGGCTCAAATCAAGTTATTAAGTTAGATCCATGTCCAAGGAACCTATATCTAAAATTTCAAGTGTTTAGACCCAAAATTGGCGGAGGAGTTTGGTAGAGTTCTCAAAGGTCAAATCATTGAACTTTGACCCCATAACAGCTAAATTTCTGGTCAAAAACAGATTACAAAGATTTTCCCAAATCTCAGTACCCTGTATATCAAATTTCGAGTCTATAGACTGAAAATTGACAGAGTTATTGCATAGGAAAATGTACACACACAGACACAGACATTCACTTTTATAGATATTAGTGATGGGACGATGCCAAAATTTTTCCCGATTCCGATTCCGATTCCGTTCAAAATTTCCGATTCCGATCCGATTCCGATTCTTGTAAAATTTATACATATTTAATTAGAGATTTTTTTTGTTTGCTTTTTCGTAAATTTTCAAATTATTACATAAACCCCTGGTTAATGTCCGCGTATATTTTATCTCAAATGTTTGCCTTGTAATTGATTAAAAATTGTAACACAACAAAACATTTATTTTGATTTTAAAACAAAGCTATATTGTACCAGTTCGTATTTACTGTATAACATGCTACTTACATGAATAGTGGAAAATATTCGAAGATTGGTAGGCAAAATAAGAAAACGATGTAAGAACAATATATTTAACAACGCCACTTAGCAAAGCCACATCTCATTGTTACGAACGAATTTCTAAATAATAATATTACTATTATGAAAACCATTTTTAACGTGAGATTGCGTGAGCTTTCTGTGCTTTCTCTCGCAGCTAAATCCCTATTCCAAAATGAAATATTACTTTTATAGATTACGTGTTAGAACATTTTTTTTAATTGGCGGGAAGAAAAGCGATCATTTAGAATTTAGAGTGTAAGATCAGTTTCGAATATAAATTTAACGTAAAATGATCATCATTTCTGGCCATCCTAATTCTTTATGGATATTAACTAAAGTGTTTCCCATTAAATTAAGTTCGGTTTGCAACGTTGTAAAACCATGTGTAATCGCTTAAAAAGTAGACACCCTATCCCCAATAAGCGCACATAATTTAAAATTGGTAACACACTACAGCTCATGTTACGTTATATTTATTTGTGAAACTGACCGTCTATTTTAAATTCCTAATCGTTTTATATTAGTGTTGTGTCGATTAATCGGAATCGGGAATCGGATAAATCGGTAATTTTGGGGGTATCGGAATCGGTATTGGAATCGGAAAAATTTGTGCCTAATTTCCGATTCCCAAATCGATTCTTTTAATATTTTTAAAAAGTTCATTTTCAATTGTTTGTACCGATTATAAATATTTCTTTCTTTTAAACTATTAGTAAAACTAAAGAAGATCTAAACTTATTTTATATGCGTAAAATAAACAAAACAAAAATTGAAACTTTGCGAAAATTCGCTAGGTAACCTTTAGAAGAATGCAGTTTATTTTCAAAGTAGCGAAAGAATTGTCTAAAATTAAAGAAATATTTTGCCCAGAAAAATAATATCAAACATTATTGCTAATTAAATGAAAAGTAGAATATAAAAGTGTTGGGTTTTGTCGGTATGTTTGCTGCTCCCTCACTCGGCAATCGGTATTGACAAATATAACAAGCCGTGCATGCATGGTCCCCCTGATCGAATAAAGTGATAAAAAAGTGATACATAACTGATAAAAAAACAATTTTGAGTGAAAAAAAAATTTTCAAAAGTTTTCAGAAAAATGACTAAGTTCAACTTTTGCTCCACACCCAATATTATCCCTAAAACCTCCAGGGCTTGTGACTCTGATTTTTCCCAGGGTCAGTGATACTTCCATCAGGTGTATATCAGGTATGCCCATGGTTTTGCCAAGTTTCAGAAAAATCTAATGAATGGATGAAAAGTTATTCTGAAAAATATGTCAATTTTGTCTATTTAGAGTCATTTTGAGGTATTTTTTACCTCTTTTGCCCCCATGGGGGAGCTGATTACTTGTAAAAATGGACAAACGGCTATGTTTCAGGCCTTAAGACATGTAAATTTGAGTTCAACACCATATAAAAAACACTAAATAGAGATACATAATCACATTTTAGACAAATATGAAAAAAAGAGCCTAAAAAAGGGGTGGTTTTTAGCCCTAAAAGTTCCCGGGGGGGGGGGCGCAAACCAGAGTTTTGCCAGGGTCAGCGATACTGAATTTACATTTGCAACAATTGCCTTCACATTTTGGACAAGTTTCAGTAAAATCTAATGGACGGGAAAAAAGTTATGGGGCCAAAAGTGTCATTTTTGCCATTTTGGGCATTTTTGACCCCTTTTCAGCCCCTGGGGGAGCAACGAGAGTTTTCTTTTAAAAAAAACTCGATGTTGTGCACATCTACGTATTGGAGTACAACTTGTGGCAAAATTTCAGAAAAAAGTAATGGACGGTTATCCGGGAATCATCCGGACGAACGGACGAACGAACGGACGAACGCCACTGAAAACTATAGTCCCTCTCCGATAAAAAGGAATGGACAAAATTGTGAAAAGGCTTGGCCTTTGATTTAATTTGAAATATGCTTCCAGTGTGATTTTCTTTGATTCTGCCGGTATTGTTTATGTTTATACTTAAGGATTGCTACGACGGCGCCAATGCCGTCTGAAGCCGAGGCCTCCGTGAGATATATATATATCACGGAGGCCTCGCTGAAGCCCGCCAATCTCACTCAAAAGTTGAGTTGAAAGTATTATGGGGTAATTAACACCTTCGATGCCGTTGGTTTCGACAACAATACTTTTTCACACCCACTTGCCAAATTTCTCAAGGAGTTTAATATGAAAAGATTTCAAACGAATAGAGTTTTATTTTATTTTCCTGGAGCCACATTGTCTGACACCGTCGCATTTTTCTCGGGTTTCGGAAAAGTTAAAAATATACATGAATATCTCACAATGAATTTATCAAAGTCTGGATAAAATAGATAAAGAGAAAACATTTAGAAATTTTTCAGATTGAAAAAGAAATTATATTTACATTTAAAAGTCCCCCCTCATTGAAATTCTACTTTTGGACGATATTTGTAAACCCACTAAAAACCAAATTATTTTTAGATCTAGGATGAAGCTCTAAACTGTCTTCACGTATTAAAAAAGGGTGCTTGTGCAGTTTACACTATGTTACAAAACGAAAAATAAAAATATATATATATTCTACGTACTCGTTATGGAATGAAGTTCTCATAAAAAAATCACGTAATTTCATCAAATGGTTTTTATTTTATGCCGTAAAAACGATTTGGGAAATTCGGAATCTTCCTAAAAAAACTGCGATAATTAGTCAAGGGAGCGTAAAACAAAAACTATTTAATGAAATTACGTGATTTTGTTATGAGAACTTCATTCTATAACGAGTACATAGATCTATAGAGTTTAGTTTTACTAATAGTTTAAAAGAAATAAATATTTATAATCGGTACAAGCAATTGAAAATTAACTTTTGAAAAATATTCAAAGAATCGATTTTGGAATCGGAAATTATACACAAATTTTTCCGATTCCGATGCCGATTCCGATTCCCCGAAAATTACCGATTTAACCGATTCCCGATTCCGATTCATCGGCACAACACTAATAGATATATAGATTTAAGACACAGTTATGGCTCATGAAATGAGAACAAGCTACCCCTGTAGATAACAGATTTTATTTGAATTTCAGTACCAATTTTCAAGTTTCACTTAAATCTAAATTGCCAATCCTCATCGAAAACGTTTCAAAGCATAAAAAACAAAATAGGTAAGAAATGGAGTTGCATTGAGTTTTACCTCTACTGTGCTATGAATCATATTACAAGGATTCAATGTGTTAGCTGTTGAAATAAATTTTATATAAATTTATACTTGTTTCATTTTGTATTTTCCTAAATGTTTAGCCTTATTTGATCCAACAATTATTTCCATTATGATTAGTTTTTATTTACCACCATTTTAGAACAGGTGAACCACTCTTTAAACTTGGTAGGCAATCACTTAGTGATGGTGAATTGATGAAAAACACGGATCCCATCATCCCACTGAGTTGACATTAGGAAAAAATCTTGCCTAGACTAAGGAAATTACTTCCAAAGAAAATGTTCAAATTATGTAGTTTGAATAGACTTGGCCAGAGATAGGTTAGTGTGCAAATAAATTTCTAAAAACCGCCCAACACGTATCATAACGATGATGATGATTGTGATATTACATTACATATCATTACATGATGATAACGATATTACATTACATATCATTACATGATGATAACGATGATGATATTACATTACATATCATTACATGATGATAACGATGATGACGATGATAATGATATTAAATTTCTAAGAATTTTTCACCTGTTTGAAGTTGCAGTTTTACTTATGCATTGTAAAAAATGTCTTCAAAATGAATAGTAACCAAAACTGCATTTTGTTTTTTTTCTAACAAACTTTGAATCGTTATAATTTGGTATCATTGTGTTTTGCAAAGATTTATGTTGTCACATTAAAAATTTTGGTTTAGGATCTAATTCTCAATTTAATTCTTTCTAATTCCTTCAACTTGCGTTTAATTTGCAAGATGCAAATTGAAAAAATAATTTTTTTGTTTTCCCAGTTTGGTTAAATTCGCAAATTCTTAAATTAAAAAAATGCAAATTAGAGGAGAGTCAAAAGTGGAGGCTCATGATAAATGTACAAAACGTTGAAAACCATGAAAATTCTTGCATGCAAATTATTCATAATGGTTGTCTTTGCGATCTGGCAATTTCAACAAAAGTTGAAATATGGAAAAACAGTCACTGAATCTGACGCAAAAACTAAACAGTTTTAAAACAAATTATCTGAAATAATCTCTTGATTA
Source organism: Euprymna scolopes (assembly GCF_053919585.1). Classification (NCBI taxonomy): domain Eukaryota; kingdom Metazoa; phylum Mollusca; class Cephalopoda; order Sepiida; family Sepiolidae; genus Euprymna; species Euprymna scolopes. The sequence goes on along the minus strand of NC_136483.1, from coordinate 5,160,639 downwards.
GTTTGGTTGTTTTATTTCATGGCATATCAACCCTTTTTGAGTTATTAATTGTTGAATCCAGTAATTTTGGAAATAATTTATTGCTTCAAATTCTTTATTTTTTTAAACATCCATCACTTTATCAAATCATTTGAAAACAAAAACTATTTTCTTTTACTCTTTTCCATCTCAAACAAAATATACTGCGACTTGAAACAAAGTGGCTACTATTTGAGATTATGTCTAACAAATAATGGTGAGGAGTTGAGCAGCGAGGTGTCTGTTCACATTACATTTAAACTTCTGCAGTATAGTACAGTCAGGGAAGTAAAAAAGGAAAGGAATTCCAAAGTCTAGCAGTCCGAGGGGAGAAACTATTCAAGTAGTAGATTTTTTGGCATCTGGAGACCTTAACAATAAAGGGGTGGAATTTTGCTGCTTGTCATGTATGTTGAGGGGGTAAAAGTGCTTTGTTTAAAATTCAATTTTCACCTCAAACAAGGCACCGTGCCATTTTGAAGTAGGGGGCTACTATCAGGGACATAAGTTGCAGGGATATTATGAAGAGAGTTGAGCAGCAAGATGTCTATTCACATTACACTTGAATTTCCACATGTCAGTACAGTTAAGAAAGCAGAATCCCGGAAGAGAGTTCCAAAGTTTAGCAGTTCTGGGGAAGAAACTATTGGAGTAGAAGGCTTTCATACAACTAGGGATCTCTACTGTATAGGGGTGGGATTTAGCTGCTTGTCGGATCTGTCCAGGGTATTTACATCAAGGGGGTGAGTTCATCAGAGCACATTCAGGTACAAGGATATGACATTGTGATGATGGGACAGAGGTTGAAGCTTAGTTGAATGTGTGAGATCTATTAGATTTAAGACTCTTTTTTAACCTTGTCTAAAAATTAGAAACTAGTTCATATGTGGCAACAATGCCCCATGCATGGGTGAATTGTGGCTTTGTAAAGATTTAGGATGCTCTCTGGTATGAGTAGTTTTCTAGCACAGTAAAGGAAGCCCACCTTCTTCGTAGCAGCCTTGACAATGTCTTCAATGTATCTGTTCCAATTTTGTTAGATGTGAAGGTTATGCTGAGGAGTTTGAAAGATGGGCTTTCAAGTAAGGTGTTATTTGTCATGACAATCAATGGTCAAGAAAGCTTTTTATAGTTGTTGAAGGTATAACACCACTTTGGCCAGCGTCCTCATCATGCACACGGTCAAGAAAATGTGCACTAACCCTAAGTTCCTCTGGCCACACTTTTATCTTTGTTTAGTGGTGGACCCTTCAAGGGTGATCAGACACTCACTGGTTACTGGAACTAATGCTCTGATGCTCAGGGCACACAAAACACGCATGACCCTAAGTCCATGTGACAATACCTTTTGCCTTCCAGTTGGTCATTTGTTGGTTTAACGTCATGTTTCTTTTCATAGATGATCTGGTTTCACTGGTATATTGCTCTCCTCAATGCTGAAAGCACCAACAATCAACCTAGACTGCACTTAGAAAAGCAATATAAGCCTTCTCCCTCTTTTCACCAAAATATTTGAATTCATAATTAATTAAACTCTAGTCCGCCACCTCATAGCTTCTAAACTTCTGTCTGACCAACAGTATGGGTTTAAGCAAGCCCATTCTACTGCAGATATCCTAACTGTAATCTCTGAACATATCTATGTATATATATCCATGCACTGGATAAAGTAGGAGAGGTTAGGGCAGTAGCCCTAGGTATATCTAAGGCTTTTGATGGGGTATGGCATGATGGTTTTCTCAGGAAAATCAGATTCTATGGTATTACTGGACGAATACTTAAAATAATTAAATCTTTCTTGTTCAGGTTGTCCTTGATGGTAATACGTTAAAACAATATGATATAAATGCAGGCATACCTCAGGGGTTGATCCTTGGACCTTTATTATTCCTGATATTCATAAATTAACTCCTTGATAAAATTTTCTCTGAAACGGTTATATTTGTTGACGACACCACGCTCTATAACAGACATAAGAAAACGAATGACCATGTATCCAAGGCAATAGCGGAAACCCTAGAAGAAGACCTCCAGTCTGTAGTGGAATGGGGAAAAAATGGATGGTAACATTCAATGCTGCTAACACTAAGCTTCTTTCCTTTAATAATTACAAGAAACCTTCTCAACCACTAATAGCCATGGCTAATGATACATAACCTGAAAGTACTTTGTTCAAACTACTTGGCTTAATGTTCACGGAGAACATGAGTTGGGACAAATACATTTAGGGCATTGTGCCAAGGATGCTGCAAAGGTGGGTACTCTCTACCGTGTTAGAAAGTTACTTACTCCTGAAATTACCTCTACATTCACCCATGTATGGAATATTGCTGCCACATTTGGGCTGGTGCATCTGCCACTAGTCTTCACTCTTAGACAGGGTTCAAAGAGTCACCAACCTAATAGGTCCCACACTAACAGATAGGCCACTGTCCCATTGAAAAAATGTTGCATCCTTCTGCCTGCTTCACAAGTATTCTAATGGTAAGTGCTTCGACAAACTATAAGCCCTTGTATCCCCTTGATATAATTACCCTCAACAAACAGCAAAATCCCACCCCTACACAGTAGAGATCCCCAGATGTAAGAAAGCCTTCTACTCTAATAGTTTCTTCTCTAAGACTGCTAGACTTTGGAACTCCCTTCTGGGTTCCTGCTTCCCTGTACTGACATGCAGAAGTTCAAGTGTAATGTAAACAGACATTTTACTGCTCAACTCCCTACATAGTACCCCTGCAAATTATATCCCAGATAGTAGCCCCTTATATCAAAGTGGAACTATGCCTTGTTTGGGGTGAAAATGAAATAAAAAAAAAAAAAATTAAAAAAACCCCCAACTTTGTGTGTTTCCTATGGACTCTCAAACAGCGAGGCTTATTTTTTGAAAAATTTCACACAAATATATCTTATGTTTTTGGGAGTATTCCTAATCAGGTTTTCTATCAGAATGCATCCAAGTATAAAAAAATCGATCATCAACAAAAATCTGATTAAAGAAGGAAGAGTCTGATTTTGACTAATGTTAACACCCTTATACATCCTAATATCACAAGCATATTTGAGAACTTTTATTACCGCACAAGCAGAAGAGCTTGGTATATAAAATTAGCAGTAGCTTCTTCGATACGACAGGGGCGTGACTGAAATGGATGTTTCTGTTTACAGCACAACTGAACCATGATACTTGACTTTTGCATTTTAAACTTTAATTCAAGCCATTATATAAAAATAATTTTATGAAATTAACAGTAGGTTACCTACAGTGCAATGTACACTACAAATTATTGGGAACTAAGTCATGGTGGGGAAACTGTGGTAAAATAAGCAAACAATTTATCAGTTTCTGCGAACTATTTGCAGTCTTCCTTCCTCTACAAGAAAAAACAAACTTCTGGCCAATCAAAAAAAAAAATACATTATGTTTCCTATATTATATAACACATGCGTCGACTGACGCTCACACTTTCAACAACATCTGGAAACGCTCCAAGCATTATCACCGCAATGCAACGTAAAAAAAAAAAAAAGAAAAGAAAAACTGAATTTTTCTGATGAAGAATTTGTTATAATTCGAGATATTGAATTTGTTTTAATAAATAAATATATTTATTTATTAAAAAAAATGTCTGCACTAGTTTTGGTCTTAAAACCGTTAAAGTTTGAAATTTGTATTCCGTATATAATAGTGCTTAAAATGAATTCCTGTATTATATTATGAATTGTTTGTACAAAAAGAAGAAAAAAAAAAGCAAAGTTTGTTCTGTTTGCTGAGAGTTCAAATAGTTATGGATGTTCTTAAGCATTTTTTTGCATCAACAGTTTTTTGTTTTTTTTGTCAAAAATACTTATTGGAATTACATATATAGTCAGAAATCAATTTTTTTTTTTTTTTTTTTTCCCCCTAAAATTCACTTCCCAAAAATGGACATTCTGAATTGGGAATAAGATTCAAAATTGCCTCAGTCTAGAAGGACTTCTCTCATTCTGACAGAAAACATTCTGGCTCAAAATGCATAAACTAGTAAAATGTTTATGACTTTTGCTGACATTATTGTTCTGGTCACATTCTTACCTTTCAGACTAGTTTTCATATGTTTGTCAAAGTTTTCATATTTATGTTTGTCAAACTTTCCAATGCAAAGACACTCGTCGTTACTATTTTTACAGTGCCCCCAGCCCCCTAACCGTTTCAACGAAAATTCACCAAAGCATCAACGATGTTATCCACTTTTGCCTGGAGCATTTGAAATTCCTGGTTAACACCGCGGGACCTTTTTTCATCATATGGATTCATACTTCTCCTTCGTCCTTCGCTATCCTCCTTTTCTCGCGGTCTTCTATCAGGACTTCGATGATCCCTCTTCCGAGAATAAGGACTACTTCTGCTTCTCCTCTTTGGGTCAGGACTTTCACGGCGGCTCCTCCGAGGACTCTCATGACGGCTTCGTCGAGGACTTTCATGACGGCTTCGTCGAGGACTTTCATGACGGCTTCGTCGAGGACTCTCTCTGCGGCTTCTTCGATTCCTTGATTCTGGACTTCTACGATCCCTTTTTCGAGAATCAGGACTATTATTACGGTCTCGTTCTCTCCGCCGATCGTCTGAATTTTTCTGATCTCTGGTTCGCGAATCAGATCTATCTGTAACGCGTTTCTTGCGCTCTGGACTTTCTCGATCTTTCTTTTTGGAGTTGGATGTAGTTTCATTTTTAGAAGAGTCAGATTTTCTTTTGTCAGCTTTTCTTTCGGTTTCATATTTATCCTCGTTCTTTTTGATTTCTTGTAGGAGATCAACTTGGTTGTGAATGATCTCACGAATAATCTCGATGTACGCCTTTTTCGTGATGTGGACATTTTTGGCTCGATACGTTTGTCGGCGGCGTTTATAATCGCGCATGGCCGCCCATTTTTCAGCTTCCGAACTCGGTTCGTCAGGCACTTCTTTGGATGTTTCAGATTTTTCTAGCAAGGCTTCCAAATCTGTCGTCAACAACTTGTCTTCTCGAATCGTTGGCATCGCATTCGATTCTTTTGCGAGTTTAACAATCGAGTCATAAAGGAGAAGTCTCTCAGATGGGGAGAAATTAATTTTTGAAGCGGCCAATGTTTGAGGAACATCTCTGTCGTCGCTTGCACGTCGACGTTGTCTATCTAAAATCCCATTTATAACATTTTTTTCAAGTGTAATTGTCATTATTTTGGAATTTTCATAAAAGAATTTTGAGCTGGGAGCTTCTTTTTCTAGCTCTTCAAGAGTGTATCCTTTTTCTCGTACTAAACAGCAAATTTCTTCATGTTTTTTTAGTGCTTCGGGCGACATTTTGTGGTCGGGACAATAAGAACAAGTAACTTTGGGTAATTCTTGCTTATGGATGTGCTCAGCTGTCCACCCTAACCTTTGGAGAATGTTTTCCACATTGGATTTAAGTTTCACACTGTATTTCCTGAGAGAATTTACGTATATCTCGCGTTCTAACGATTCTTTTTCTGTGAGCGAAGCCATAGTTAATTATATTTTATATCATATAAAAACAGCCTTTTTATAGATATATATAATACTTTATGAATTTCTATTATAACAAGATTGTTGATAGTTAATTAATCACGTTAAATTAAGTAATACAATTCGTTTAACTCACCGGCGTTAGCGGGGAAACAATAAAACAGACTTACGTAGTTACTTCCCTTACCGGTGCTATGTGTAAATATTCCCTTATTTAGGAATTTCCTGTCACGGCAAGGACTCAGATAAACACACACGCACACACATAATATGGGAATACTTTAAAAGTATATATTTGATAACAAATATTCTTAATCCATTATGAAATTAAATGTCTGAATTTTTAGATGAGTTTTTATTATATCATTATTAAAATTATTTGAACTTTTAATCACATCTTTATTGTTATCTTTGCAATAGATATTGATTGTTGGAATGATGAATCGATTGTTATCATTATTCAAATAATTTTTTTTATTTATAAAGGAGTCACCTATTATTAAGGCCTGGGGGCCATTCGAGGATAAGATTCAATGAGTGTATGGTAGTCAATGAGACAATATTGTAGTAATCATTAGTAGTGGAAATTTGATAAATTAGATTACTTAAGAGGACGGCTCATCAGGAACTTGTTTACGTTGGATTTGAAGACGACAATATTGTAGTCAGCTGAAAAGCAGGAAAGCAGAAGTGAGTTCCACAGGTGTACAATTCTAATAAAGAAGCATTGTTCATGGAATCTACGTTCAGGTTTAGGTACAGATAAAGAGTAGGGGAAATTATTGATAGTGATTTCAGCCAGATGAGTGTTTTTCATGAAAGTTTGGCGAAGAGGGGCCATAGATTGGAGCTCAGACGAGCACTTGCCATGGAAATAATGATAAAACAGAGACAGTTTTCAACATTTCTTTTGCAGGAAAGAGATTGCAGGGAGGAGAAAAGGGCATCCCTCACTAGGCTACAAAGTCTATTTTGAACTCTGTCAAGGCAGGATAAGATTTTCTAGCAGTTTCTGTCCAGGATTTCATAGGATATGGAGGCAGTATTCAGGATTGATATCACTCTTTGAAAGATATCAGTTCTGAATACTGTAAAGAGTCTGTTTGCAAAGGTCTGGTACATTGATGTATTACCTCAACGCAATCAGTAATGAGTCGGAAATGAAAATAAATCCCTTTCATTTTATAAATTATAAGAAAAAACATTCCTGAATTGTTTCATTTTTTTATAAATTACAATCATGCTATATCTAATAATGTTTCTTAGTTTCAGGGAAAAAGATTTTGGTGCTTGTTTGAGATTTGATCTTTATCTAAGGGAGATAAGTAGCATTTACTAAGGAAATAATGTTACTTTGTCTGAGATAATTTATGACACTTTAGGACGCTGAAATGATCAGCAGAACTAAGGAACTAATTTCTTTTTTTGGCATGAAGAAACTTCATTATTTTTTTTTGACATGAAGAAACTTCATTATTTTTTTTGACATGAAGAAACTTCATTATTTTCCAGAAATTTAATATATACTGACAAATTCATTTTGCCAGGATGCTGAAAAGGAAGATTTTAAAATAAATTATAAAGCTCATCTTTGGACAGTCAATGATGCCAAAATCTTTTTTCGAATAGCCAAAAAAAATGTTTACTTTGTTTACGATGAACATGTTTTTCTGTATTTAATAAAGAATATTAAAAATAAAGAAAATGTCTAAATTTCATTTTTTAATATGAAAAATAATTAAAATAAAATATTTTTGTATATGAAAAAAATTACACTTTATTTACTCTCTTTTGCCAAAAAAAAAAGAAAGAAAGTTGTAGGAACTCACTTGGGGTTACCGATTATAGGAAGATGTGCACAGGTTGCCAATTATAGGAAGATGTGCACAGGTTACCGATTATAGGAAGATGTGCACAGGTTGCCAATTATAGGAAGATGTGCACAGGTTGCCAATTATAGGAAGATGTGCAGAGGTTGCCGTTTATAGGACCCACACGGAGTTCTATTTGTAAGGGTGTGAGTTAGTGTTCACCAATTCATAATCGGGATCTATCAATTTTTAGGACCGAGGTTGCAAGTGCTAAAATTTCTTGAAATCGGAAGTAGGAGGACATCCGCAGGACCATTAAAGGTATATTTAATGAAATCACTGATTAACAGAAGGTTTTCACCAAAGCACATGCACACATAAATAAATAAAAATATAGAAATGACTCCAGAAAATAATGATACTTGAGAAAGAATTCGAAATCACTGTATTAATATACAATAAACAACATTTATTTATGTGTCAAGAATATTAGTTTAAATCGTTCCACCATAAGTATTTTATTGTGTGGAGAGTTTGTAATGCAGGATTAGCAAAGTGCAGATTTTGTGAGAATGGCATGAGGTTTAATATTACGGACTTTTATGGTTAGAGTGTCACACATAGCTTGGAATAAATGTGATTATTCTCAGAGAATAACAGTCAATAATCATGAGAGTGAAAGTGTGTGTTTGTGTTCATCTCATAAGAAGAATAGATCAAACTAAATTGTTTAAAAGAAGAATTAAATTCTCGTTCGATCTGGTAACTTTCCATTATGAGAATTAAGGCTCATGTGCTTGGCACATAAATTCAAGATGGGGGATTTTAATGTCTGTCTTGTGACAAAGTTAATCTGAACATCTCGTTCCTAGGAAAACAAGGGAAAAAGAGATACAACTGTCGTTACAAAGTGTTGCCAAAAATATGCGCGCAACATGGCCAATTCATCTTTTACAAAAAATACACAAATTCTTATTATGATCATTTGATTTGTAGTTCCAAAATTCGGTCTTTGTGCAGTTATTCTTTTTAGATAGGATTTTCAAGTTAAATTCAATTTTTACAGTATCTTATTATATAGTACAGAATTAAAAAAAAACTTTAAATTTTTACCTGGTTTCTACTTTAATATTTTTCTTTAAAATGACGACTTAAAGGTTTTCAAGTAGAAAAGTAGAAGAAAGGAAATAGTACCACACTGGGCTCTTAGAGGAATTGCATTAGCAGTGAAATATCTACTGGAGCGGTACAATGATCCCATCATTTTTCCAGCAGCCTTGGCAACGGACTTGATGTATGCATTCCATCTCAGACAGGATTAAAAGCCAGACCTAGAAGCTTGCCAAAGCATGGAGCCTCCCCAAGATGTGAGCCATTCATTTCGATTGATGCCAGATGGGTATCAGAGCATTGATGATGGAAAGATAAAAGCTTGGTTTTAGATGCATTAAAAGTAACCAGCCACTCCTTTCCCCATTGCACGACGTGATCAAGATCAGAGGTGAAAGAATCAGAGAGAACTTGGTCATTTACGACCATTTAAGTGTTGCCATAAATGGTAACGTCATCAGCATAAATGTCTACAAATGATCTTAGGATGTAATTTGGGAGATCATTGATGTAAATCAGGAAGAGAGTTGGGCTCAGGATGGACACCTGAGGGACTCCAGCATTAATACTGTAGGCTTCTAATTTTTGCCCATCAAACACTACTCTTATGAATCTATCAGAGAGAAATAATTTAATAATTGAAAAAACGTTTCCAGCTATACCATAGCTGGAGATTTTGTGGAGTAGACCTTTATGCCATATCCTATGAAAGACCTTTGATATGTCAAGAGCAATTGCTCTAGAAAGAAACCTCCATTGAGACATTCACTAATTCTATGAGATAAAACTGTTAGCACATCTGCTGTAGATCTAGCAGAAGGGAAACCATATTGCATGTCACTGAGGAAGTTATTTTTGCTGAGGTGGTTGACTACTTCTCTATTTAACACAGATTTCAGCAGCTTACACATGACTGATTGATCTGTATTGAGAGGGAGATGACCGATCACTTGGATTTTTAAATAAAAGATATACTGATAAGTTTTTCCAGTGTATTGATAAGCAATTCTCGTTAAGATGCTTAAACAGCTTTGTAAGTATGGGAGCTAGTTGTGGTTGAAGCTTTTTAAGCACAATAATAGGAATGGTGTCAGGGCCAATTGCTTTACTGGAGTCAAGGTTTTTGATTAGCTTGGCAACATCATGCACAGATATTTGTTTCCATACACAGGAGGAAATACAGGGGAATGTTTATGCGATTTTTTTGCAAACTTAGAGATACTGCTGTTGTCCAAGATGCCCTCTACCAAAGCCAGGGACCAATATACAATTTCATTTTTCTAAATAAAAATAACTTAACACAATCACCCAGTTCTTGGCAATATAGCATAGGACAGAACGAGTAACCATTTTTAGTGGCCATTAAAAAATAATAATTTTGAAATAGAATTTTATTTTTATTTTCCCAGACACTTGTGTGGACAAAATTTAATTATTTATGTTTGTTCCTATACAGAAGTCCACTGTCTTTTGTTTTATTTTTAGAGGAGGTGGTGGTGATGGTGCTGCTGGATTTTTTTTAATATGTTAAAAGGCCACTTTGCACTCAGAAAGCAAACTTGTTGGGATTTACGAAGAAAGTAATAAACTCCCTACTGGATGTTTACTTGTCGGCTGTCAGAGACAAAGTATGCAAACACGTCACTACGCATAGGCTCGACACACCCATCTGGCCAAAAAGACAAAAACTAATAAAAATTAATTAGCCAATGGGATAAAAATAAAATTTAACAACCAATGTGTCTATGGAAGTTGATAAGAAGAGATAAAATAACCCAGGATTTTTGTAAACGAGAGAGAAGGGAAACGCAACAGATGCAGTCAAACGAGAAGTCACTCACTTTCACTGTTAAAAGCTAGCAAACACTAATCTTTGTGACCGCTACTTGGCCAACAAAAAGAAATAAGGAATAAGTACTTTTTATGAACATTCTCCTTCTTATTTAATTTCTTGGAGTTCTTATTGAGATGAGTAATTTGTATTATTTAGTAATTTTATTTATTGCAGACTATTATCCTCATCTTTTTAATTGTTGTTTCATAACATTTCGGCCAACTATTCCTCTGGCTTTCATCAGGTGGTTAACCACAATGGGATAGGAAACCTAAATTACTGCCTTCCATAGTTGTTGTCGTCTCACCACGTTTTGACCAACTAAGCCTCTGGCCGGCTTTGAGTAGGTTTGAAACCGCTATCTTCAGACAATGCGCACCTGGAACCATAGAGATTCAACATCCCTATCCACTGCTCCAGGGGCCCCGAACCACCTGACGAAGACCAGAAGAATAATTGTCTGAAACGTCATGAAAAACAAATAAAAGATGAGGGTAATAGTCCGTAATAAATAAAATGGATAAATAATTCTTCTTCTTTTTCTCCGTTTATTCCAACGATGTACTTTGGATTATTTTGAAAGGTGAAATTAACTTTTTCTGAACACATACATTCAATCTAGTCTTTTGCTGATGATAAAAGTGATTCAAACCTTAAATGTCCATAGTTTGTCTTGTGTCAAATGGAGTTTCTATTTCATGTTTTTTTTTTATCTTGTAATACACAACGAAGCCATAAACTTATGCACAAATTCTATTTTTAAGAGGCACATTGGCCTTCATGTTTAGGTGCTTGTGTGTATTGGTGATCTTTTAAACCAACGCATTTCAGGTGAAAACATTATTTATATATTTAAGTGTCATGTTGAAATTAGTATAAATTATAAAAATTAAAAAAAATGATCCAATAGATACGCTAGATGTATTTTTTAACAAAATAGCAGTCATAATTATTGTCTGTTTAACAAGGTGTTTAAAAATGGTGGACATTTAATTTAAGTCAATGGTTATCTCCCTTGTTTGTCATACTGAATTGGTCGCATAACTCCTCCATATTAAAATATACAGGGCCCATTCAAAAGTAAATCCTCCTATTTTTTATTTTTTTAACTCAAAATATTGAAAAAAAAGAGAGAGTGGTATCATTAAAACGAGTGTTTCAGAAATTTATTTTTCTACATAGTCATCACCATTCTCAATGCACTTTTGGGTTATCTTCAAATTTAGTCACTTTGCATTTACAAAGGTTTTGTGCAGAGCTGTCGGCTGTAAAATTGTTTTCAAACTGTATTTTTTTTAAATAAGCAAACGACCAAAAACCTGTGTTATCAAGTTTTTTTTGTTGATTTTCTTATTCAAAATAAATACAATTAAAAAAAAAAAAAAAAAAAAAACTTCTTTCATTCATTTTGCAGCCGATAGCTTCGCACAAAACCTTTGTAAACACTGGGTGACTAAACTTGAAGATTTGAAGACAACTCATTTTTGCCAGGAATCTAATGATGCATTTCTAGATGTATCAGAATTTTTGACACCCCTAACACGAAACTGCGAATAAAATATAAAAAACTCGTAATTTCTCTTTTAAAAGTGGGTTGTTTATTTTCTTTATGGATTATACTTCCAAAATAAACTTTTAAAGTTGTTTTAAAAGTAATAGAAATATGTTTTTTATTTTTCAAAAAACAGTAATGAATTTTATGAACTCAATATTTTTCAATTTTTAAACTTTAAAAATCTATCAAAGTTTTTCTATTGATTCAATTTTTACGATATTTTCAGGGTCAATGTGAAATTTTATGCTCTTTCCAATAAACCGAATATGATATTTTAGACAAACATTTTTTTTTAATTCACGCCCCCTCCCCATTTTCAAGTGTCTATCAAAAAGTAAATAATGAATTTACTCACCAAAGTTTTATATATCACAAATTGAAGAGAAAAGGTCAATAAATAATATATTCAAATTAAAAAAAAAAGTAGTGTTTTTTAGAAATTTACCTGTAAAGTTCGAAATTTAAAACCTTCTTTTTTTAAACCACGTTGTTTTTTTTTCTTTTGTTTTTTTTTTTAATGTGTAGCGGACCAGGATATAATACCCTAGCTCGCCACAAGAAAATAATGAAATGAATGTAATTGAAGGAAACAAAGACTCAATTGATGGATAAAATAAACGTCGTTTATTTGCTGTTGAAAGAATGAACGTTTTAGTTATAACATATGTTCATGTCCGCGCGTATGTAACCAATGTTCGTTGCACGACTGGTGTTGTAGCAAGAAAAGGAAATGTGTTTTCATCTCAAGTTTGGGTCACTATCGTTTGTTCGCGCGTGGGAAGACAAATAAGTGTTGTAGTGAAAATTGAGAATGATAGTCCAGCGTGTAGACAAAGAAGAGGATATGAGAGTTGACATCAGTTAGTAGTCAGCTACGCGAAGGTGTTCTCAGGGACCAGTAGTAGATAGAGAGAGAAAGAGTGTGAATGTGTACATACGATCTGTTAGCTCGTGCCCCATACATAGTAGTAAGTGGGCGTGACGTACGCGTGTGCATGCGCCGAAACGGCGGCGGCTAGCGCGCCGACCAGCCACCTAGGAGGCTAGTCTTGAAAAAGGAAGAAGCCGGTTGTTGCTCTTTATTTTATGCTTGTTTCCGGTGGTCATTTGCGCATGTGTATAATTCCTTAGAAAGCGGAAGTGACGTCGTCCATGTGTGCGTTCGTGTGCGCGTGTGTGAGTACATATGTGTGCGTTAGCGCGTGTGTATATACACGTGAATGTGAGTGTATGTACGCGAACGTGAATATGTGTACGTGTGTGGACGTGGACGCGTATGTTTGTGTGCGCGTATGTATATGACATAGCTTGAAATGTGAATGTGTGTTTTTGTGTAAGACTTGAAAAAGGCTCGTACAAATGAAACCTTGGTCCTTGCTCCTTTCATTGAAAAAAAAAAGTAGGGCTTGAATTACATTTTTCGAGTAGTTATAAGCTTGGAAAGACAGGGGGTCGAAATTTACTCACCAAAGTGTTATATATAACAAATGAAAAGGTCAATAAATAATATATTCAAATTTAAAACCAAAAAACACGTTTTTGTTTTTTTTGTTTTTTTTTTAATGAAACCTTGATCCTTGCTCCTTTAATTGAAAAAAAATTAGGGCTTGAATGACATTTTTCGAGGAGTTATAAGCTTGGAAAGATGAGGTGGAATTATTCACTATTTTTCACGAAATTTCTAACACATCTAACGCATCTCTGCTTCTGACACAGACGCACGTCCATGTTACTTTCTCACACCGTCAATATCTGCATCAGAGAGATGAAACTTTCAAATCATGAATACATAAATCCCGTCATTATAACAATGCAATTTCCTCTGATCCATTCGAGCGGAATAAAAGAGGAGGTATTACTTTTAACATTTCTTTGTAGGATAAAATGTATTTTTGCTCGTGATTATTTTTACTACAGTATCATTTTTCATAATTTTTAAAATTCATATTTATTTCGACAGGACACGTAAGTGCGTAATAATGTTTTCACCTGAAATGCGTAATTTATTTATTTGTGGACTGTTATCCTCATCTTTATAGTTGTTGTTTCACGACACAACAATAATTACTCATCTCAAAGGATTCCAATCATGAAATGAAATGTGTTAGTTTGAAGAAAAAAAAAAAAAGGAAAAAAAAAAAGAAAAAAAAAAAACAACTACGCGCACACACACAAGTCATTGAAAAGTAAGGGGCAAGTAATTCGAACTTTTCATTGTGTAACTCTTCAGTCAGGCGAAATCACAAAAGTTATGAAAACAGCGTGGTTTTAATTTTTCTATTTACGCTCGCATTTTGGAGAATTTCTACTTGTATTTTTATTTTTCGTAAGTAAAAAAAAAAACAAAACAACTTTTTTCTCCCTAAGCAAATATGGTTTAGTGATTATGAAAGAAAAGAAAACTTGTAGATTTTTAAGAACTGACCTGTTAATGTGCAAGAAATGTTGATGTTTTGCGTTGAAAATATGTTTTTGTTTCTACGGTTCGATTAAAAAAAATTAAATATATATATATTTTTTTAAATTACCGTACTTTATACAGAATACGGAATATGCTGACCCCCCCCCCAAAAAAAAAAAAACACGGTGTTCTTATGCATTTTTGGTACCGCGCTATTTTGAAATAGTTTTTTCGGGTTTGTATTACTGTACACATAGATTCGAAAAAGTTGTCAAAAAAACAAATATATAACAAATAAATGTTATCAAAGGCAAGATAAATTACTTTTCTACCAAACTGGACATAATTTTCGTGTTTTTATTCAATGTAACATGTTTATTCAGCTCAAAAATACTTACAGTGTTTACCGATGTATTGGAAAATTCAAAATGGCGGCCGACTCTCTCTTTAACACGGTAAGTTCGGGAAAAGGTGTTATAAATAACAAACTAGGCAAAATACTATTAAAAAAACCACCGAATATATGTCAACTTATGTCACGGTAACATATATTGAGCGAATTTCTAACAGTATTTTGTCTAGTTTATTATTTATTACACCTTTTTCCGAACTGCTAAAAACAGCCTATCCTGCCTTGACAGAGTACAAAATAGACTTCGTGGCTTAGTGGGGGATACCCTTTTCTCTACCCTGCAACCTCTCTTCCACAGAAGAGACGTTGCGAGCCTGTCCTTGTTTTATCGTTATTTCCATGGCAGATGCTCGTCTGAACTCCAATCTCTGGTCCCCCCCTCGCCAATCTTTCACGAGAAACACCCGTCTAGCTGAATCCACTGTGAAAAATTTCCCTCACTCTATATCTGTGCCTAAATCAAAACGCGGATTCCATGAACAAAGCTTCTTTCTTAGAACTGCACGCCTGTGGAACTCTGTTCCGTCTGCCTGCTTCCCTCCGGACTACAATTTGGATGTCTTCAAGTCCAATGTTAACAAATTCCTAATGAACCGCCCCCTTAAGTAAACACTTCAGCAAATCTCCTCACTAACTTTATGTACTTGCAATAACCCTTATCCCTGAGTGGCTTCCGGGCCTTGATAAGTGGTGATCACTGTGTAAAACAAAAAAAAAAAAAAAAACTTACCGTGTTAAAGAGAGAGTCGGCCGCCATTTTAAATTTTCCAATACATCGGTAAACACTGTATGTTTTTCGAGCTGAATAAACATGTTAAATTGAATAAAAACACGAAAAAGTAACTTATCTTGCCTTTGATAACATTTATTTGTTATATATTTGTTTTTTGACAACTTTTTCGAATCTATGTGTACAGTAATACAAACCCCTTTAAAAATCTATCAAAATTTTGGTATTATTATACAAACACCGTGACAGCGAATTAGTAAAATCTTTTACGTAGTATTCTGTTACGTTTCGGTGTGCTGAACACGAATCTGAAAACTGGGTTAGGGTTAGGGTACATTTTTTTCTACTAATTCGCTGTCACGGTATTTGTATAAATTTACCAAAATTTTTCTATTGATTCTATTTTTACGATATTTTCAGGGTCAATGTGAAATTTTATCTTCTTTCCAATAAACCGAATATAATATTTTAGACAAACGTTTTTTTTTTTTAAATTCACGCCCAAGTGTCTATTAAAAAGTAAATAATTAATTTACTCACCGAAAAGTAAATAATTAATTCACTTACAAATTGAAGAGAAAATGTCAATAAATAATATATTCAAATTTAAAAAAAAAAACGTAGTGTTTTTTAGAATTTTACCTGTAAAGTTTGAAGTTTAAAACCTTTTTTTTTTTTTTTTTTTTTTTTTAATGGAACCTTGGTCCTTGCTCCTTTAATTGAAAAAAAATTAGGGCTTGAATTAAATTTTTCGAGGAGTTATAAGCTTGGAAAGACAGGGGGTCGAATAATTCACGCCCCCCATTTTGAAATGTCTATTAAAAAGTAAATAATTTATGTACCAAAGTCTTATGTATCACAAATTTAAGAGAAAAGATCAATAAGTAATATATTCAAATTTAAAACAAAAAAAAAAAGTAGTGTTTTTTAGAAATTTACCTGTAAAGTCCGAAGTTTAAAACCTTTTTAAGAGAAAACACTTCTTTTTTTTAATGGAACCTTGCTCCTTTAATTGAAAAAAAAAATTAGGGCTTGAATTACATTTTTCGAGGAGTTATAAGCTTGGAAAAATGGGGTGGAATTATTCACTATTTTCACGAAATTTCTAACACACCTAGATCATTCCATGTTCCAAGCTCCCATACTTTGTCATCAAAATTGGTTAAATTGTCCACTTTTTTAATCAAATCGATTGTTTTGGTTCGAAACCCCCATTTCTCCTGCAGTGCCAGGAGGAAGCTTTACATGCTTCCATGCTGTGACTTAGTCCAAAATATATTGGAGTCTATATTGCACTGTAGAGAATTTACTGTTGATTTTATAAAATTCTCTAAATAATGGCTTTACTTCAAATTTCAAATGCAAAAGTGAAGTATGGTTCAGTTGTGCTAAAGAAACATTCGTTTCGAACGTGCCTCTGTCTTATAAAAGAATCTACAAATGATTTTATAGGCTTTTTTATTTGTGCGTTAGTAAAACTTCTCAAATGCACTTTTAATGTAGCATTAGTCAGCAACCTCCAACAATTGCTCTCACAAAACAAAGATGGCAGAAATGGCCACGGAACAGAAACCGCTAAGCATGAAACGCAATAGGAAACCATGTAGAAATATTTAATTTCCAAAAAATTATTTTAATTTTAACACTTGTGTTATGAAACAAAAAAAAAAATAACTTTAAATTTTTTACTTTTCTTTAAATAAAGTTTTGGTAAAATTTCACTTTCCACTTTTTACCTTTAAAATAACAACTTTAAATTTGGCATAAACAAAGTAGTTTTCTGGCTATTAAGCAATGTAATTCCTTATGTTATCACTGGTGGCCATTTGTATGCACAAGCGCACATTTTTGACAAAATTGATCAATGAATGTTCCACACTTCCATTACTTGTTATCGAAATCAGTGGTTTCAATTCTCGGTGGTGGCACAAGAGTCATTTTTTAAAAAAGCGCGGTAACAAAAATAAAATTAGACAGAAAAATACACCTTTGGGTTTGTACTTGCACAAAGACTTGAAAAAGTTGTCAACAAAAACAAATATATAACAAGTAAATATTTTCAAAGGCAAGATAAGTTACTTTTCTACCTAATTGGATAATTTTTAGTGTTTTTATTGGGTTTGTACTACTGTACATATAGATTCGAAAAAGTTGTCAAAAAATAAATGTAAAGATTTGATTTGCTCAAATGCTTTTTGACAAGTTGGGGTCCAGGAGAATTTCACCTGCTTGGACAGTATCTGGGTGAGTGGTAATGCTATGTCGGAAAAGTTTCGACAGAATTTCCTGTAATATCCGACCATGCCGAGGAATTGCCTCAGACTCTTCAAATTAGCAGGGGCAGGGTAATCCACGATGCCTTGAATTTTTGCCTCAACCGGGGATACCTTCCCGTAGCCGACTGTATGTCCTAGGTATATAACTTCAGCCTTGCCAAAGTCGCTTTTAGCTAAATGAACCGTGAGGTTTGCCCGCCGAAGTCTATCCAATACGGCTCTCAAGGACGTTATGTGTTCAGCCCAGCTCTCATTATATACGACGATGTCGTCGATATAGATTTCAACACCGGATAGATCTCGCAAACATGAATTCATCATTCTCTGAAAGGTGGCTTGGGAGTTCTTCATCCCGAAGGGCATGACTCTATATTGGTACAAACCATGGGGTGTAACGAAAGCCGATATCTCTTTAGCACGCTCAGTCAAGGGTACACACCAATATCCTTTGAGTAGGTCTAGCTTAGAAATGTATGTGGCCTTGCCAATTTTGTCGATGCAGTCATCCATCCTGGGTATGGGGTGAGAGTCTGACTTTGTGATAGCGTTTACTTTGCGGTAATCTGTGCAAAAGCGAACGGATCCGTCTGGTTTTCCAACTAACACGCAAGGAGATGACCAGCTGCTCTGGCTAGGTTCAATGATGCCATGCTCGAGCATGTATCTGACTTCTTGTCTAATTATTTCTGCTTTATGTGGGCTTACACGATATGGGTGC
The DNA here is from genome assembly GCF_053919585.1 of Euprymna scolopes. Classification (NCBI taxonomy): domain Eukaryota; kingdom Metazoa; phylum Mollusca; class Cephalopoda; order Sepiida; family Sepiolidae; genus Euprymna; species Euprymna scolopes. The sequence goes on along the minus strand of NC_136483.1, from coordinate 5,142,271 downwards.
TGCTTAATGGGGGTGACCTTTTCGATTTCCACATCATGTTGCACGATGTTCGTTTGTTTAGGAACGTCGGGAAAGAGATTGCTATAGCTCCGAATGAGGACGGTCATATCGTTTCTTTCGCTATTTGTTAAATGAGATAGTACGGGTGTAAGATTGGCTAATATCTCTGAGTTTGATAGCCTCGGATGGTGGTTGTCTTTCCCTGGGATCCTTTCACTGTCCTCCTCGGGTCCTTTTATGGAAGCGGGCGGAGTTGTGACTACAATAAGGTTTATTTTATCCCTTTCAAAATACGGTTTGAGCATATTGATATGGCACATCTGTGTTGCCTTTCTACGATCAGGAGTATTTATTATATAGTTTAGTTCACTGACCTTCCGAGCAATGGTGTAGGGGCCGTGGAACCGAGCCTTAAGTGGATGACCAGATAATGGTAACAAAACAAGCACATTGTCTCCGACTTTGAAAGTCCTGGGGTTAGTATTTGGGTCATAATGTTGTTTCATTCTGGCTTGAGCTGTTCGTAATCTTTCACGTGCCAGTCGGCTGGTTTCATATAGTCGGTTTCTGAACCTTGACACATACTCCAGTATGGGTTCACAGGTGACTCCTTCCTGCAGCCATTTTTCTTTTAACAATGCTAAGGGTCCATGTACTGAGTGGCCAAATATTAGTTCGAACGGGCTGAATCCTAGAGACTCCTGTGTGGCGTCTCGCGCTGCAAACATCAAAAAGGGAATACCCTCATCCCAATCTTTCTGGTGATTAAGGCAATAGGTCCGGATCATGGTTTTCAGTGTAGAGTGAAATCTCTCTAGAGCACCTTGGGACTGGGGATGGTATGCACTTGACTTTACGGTTTGTACGCCCAGCACACTCATAGACTGTCGAAACATCCTGGACATGAAATTCGATCCTTGATCAGACTGTATTACCCTCGGTAGTCCGACCATGGAGAAGAAGTTGAGAAGAGCCCTTGTGATTTTCTCAGCAGATATGTTCCTGAGCGGGACTGCTTCTGGAAATCTGGTAGATGCGCGGAGGATAGTGAATATATACTGATTTCCTCGTTTGGTCTTAGGAAGTGGACCAACGCAGTCGATTAAAACGTGGCAAAATGGTTCTTCAAAAGCGGGTATAGGATGTAGGGGGGCGATTGGTATCTTCTGATTCGGCTTGCCTGCCATCTGGCAGGTGTGGCAAGTTCGGCAAAAGTTGGATACATCTTTGCAGACTCCAGGCCAGTAAAAGTGTTTGGTGATCCTATCATAGGTTTTACGGACGCCTAAGTGGCCTCCCAAGGGAGTTTCGTGCGCTATTTCCAACACTTCGGCCCTACGTGCCTTTGGTAACACTAGTTGGTATATCACCGCCCAGTCTTCGTGAGCTGGGGATTGTGGGGGCCTCCATTTCCTCATCAGTACACCAGTTTTTATAAAATATCCAGAGGGTATTTTTTCCAGTTCTTCTTTGGGCAGTGCTTCTTCGAAGAGGGGGGAAATCCCATCATCCTTCCACTGTTCTTGTATGATCAGTTGCCGCGAAGCGGGAACTTGTAGGGAGGTTTCGTTGGTATGGGTATTATTTGGATCTGTGGGTGGCGAGTTGAGCTTCCCCTCAAGATTCATGAATGATTTTGATAGGTCGATTTCCTCATCTTCCCTGGACTGATCTTTTGCCTCTAACCTTTCCTCTGCTGTTCTTTTTGCGGACTGGGCACGGGTTACTGCACACGCTGGGAAGATGCCGGGGTGTTGTTCCTCTATCATCTCAGTGTTTTCTGAAGTGTTTGGCTCCACCATCACTCTCGGGTGGGGAACAACTCTTTTGCCGGCTAAATCATTCCCGAGTAACATCGAGATACCCTTCATGGGTAGGCTATCGACTACGCCTACTTCCACCAGACCACGTACTATGTTCGAATCAAGAGAGATTCGGTGGATCAGTACATTAATATACCTTCCCCCAATTCCGCGAATTATGACGGATTCTCCTGTCGCCGTCTGTGACTCGCATGGCATACTCTGTTTTAAAACCAGCGATTGGGTTGCTCCAGTGTCGCGAAGGATTTTTACTTTCCGCCAATTCGTGTGGTCAGTTATCGGATATATCAGACCATCCGACACAAATGGTTGGAACTCCTCCCTGATTTTATCGCCGTCGTTCTCTGCAGGGGGTTGGTAGGTGGTGATAAAGCCTTGCGGTTTACCAAGTGGTCTTTTCATCGAGTTCACATTTTCCCTTGCGGGGCAGTTCATTGCAATGTGTCCAACCTTCCTGCAATAGTAGCACGTTACACGACTATGTGTCTTTGTCATTTGATAGGTGGGTGGTGGGATCGAGTTGTTTGGGGATCTGTTTCTGATGTCAGGGGTCGATATATCTTACTGTCTGGACTATGCCCTAAGCTGTGGGTAACGGTACTTGTTTTCCGGGAGTTCGAGCGGGTCTCGGATAATTTTAGGGGTTTATTTCCCTCGCATGCATGCGTCAGGGCGTACTGTTCGGCAAGGATTGCCATTTCGTATGTTGTGTCGATCCGTCTCTCGTCGTAATTTTAGTTCACTAGGGAGGCAGCTCTTGAACTCCTCCATCAAGATCATTTGACGGAGTTTTTCGTAATCAAAGGTGGCATCTTTAGCCGAGGTCCACCTATTGAAATGAGTTTCTTTCTGACGGAAGAATTCGACGTAGTCTGGTCTTCTTCCTTTTGGCATGACCGAAATCGTTGCCGATATGCCTCAGGCACTAACTCGTAATTATGGAGGATGGCACGTTTCAGGCGGTCGTAGTCGGTGCAATCTGCTAAAGATAGGGCGGTATATACTTCCTGTGCTTTTCCTTTCAGCGCCATCTGTAGCAGCATCGGCCATGCATCCCTGGGCCATTTAGCGTTCAAAGCTATCTTCTCAAAATGTAGGAAATACCCGTCCACATTTTCTTTGTGGAATGTCGGCACGAGCCGGATATTTCTGGGGATGTCGAATTCTTTCCTGACGGGGTTCAGGTCTGCTCTCTGTCAAAATCTGCAACACGGACTCGTCCACTAGGTCATTATCGACCAAATGTTCTGTCACTATCTCAATTAGTTTGGCTTTTCCGCATACCCAGTCTGTAGTCTAACTCATACTCTCTCGCTATCGATAATATGTCATCTTTTTTCATCTTGCACAGTTCTTCAAATGACGGTGACTCTAGGAATGCTTGAACCAGTGCCATCTTTTTTTTTTTTTTAAACACCTCTTGTTACTTTAAATATGTCCACTGTCTAGTGTCTTTGGAGAAGGATAATTCCCGGACGAGAGCCCCATTTATGTTACGACCCGGAATGTCTAGGGGTAAAAGTCGTAACACAAAATATAAAAAAAATTATTTAAAAGAAATTAGTTTTCCCGGGTTTTTAGGTACGGGAGGGATATATCCATTTTCTTGAAAGACATTTATTTATAAACACAAGACAGGAAAACCACATCCAAGTAACAATACCGAGGCCAATGGAAAAATTAACACAATTTTATTTACATATATAAAAATATATTGTAACGAAAGTAAAAGAAAATGTGTAACTGGATGAACAAACAAACTTGAAATAGATTCGAGAGAGAATTTCCGCGCAAAAGAAATAAACAGTTCACACCCTGTCGTCTGCTTTTAACTCCAAAATGGAAGGATATCCTTTTTGTGTTTTTGTTTTTGTAGTTGCTTTGATATATGAGAGAGAGAGATATAGAGAGAGAAAATAAACAATCGACTCACTCAGCGCCGGGTTTTAAATATTTCTGTCGCATTCCTTTCTTTTGAAACAATTTCATTCCTTCGTCCATTGGATACATCGTCATTCCTCATTATCGCCTTTTTTTCGTTTTCTCTGTCGTCAAAATATATCGTTCATTTCTTCGCCGTCGTCAGCACCACAAACGCCGTCACCATCGCCAACAATGTCGCTTCCCTGACCCTCCTCCTCGGCTGCTATATCGTAACTGTCTCGCCACCCTGCGCCGCTCCTTTCCTTCTCTCTAATGGTATACCTTTCTCTCTCTCTTTGGCGCCTCCTCTCTCACTGTATGTACCTGCATCTCTCTCGCGTCACTCGCTCAATAACACGCAAGGCGGATGCCTGCAGCTTTCCCTCTCTCTAGTTTCATATCTTCTCTCTCCCCCTCTCTCTTTCTTTACAGTTTATAGGCGTCCCCTCGCTGTATTTTCGTATGTTCCCTCTCTCTCTCTTTTTCTTTTTCCAGATGTTTACAAATTCACTGAGAGCAGACGACAATATAAAGCGCGATAAAACAGAGTTTTCTCTCTCGACCTTTTTTTTTTTTTTTTTTTTATAATATTAAAAGTAATTATTGTCTCAAATTATATATTTTTTTCACAAATTTGTAACAGACAACAGGACCATTGCCAGGACCCTCCATCTATCACTGTATCACCAAGAATAACAGGGACATGCCCAGGGTGATGAAAACAAAATTTCCGGCCACGATTATGGTCTTTGGTGTGGCTTGAAGTGAGGACCACATCATGCCACTTCAGATCTTTGAAGTCAGCTTGAAAGTCAACACCAAAGTGTACCTGGATTTGTTGAAAAGTGTGGCGATCCTCTGGCTGCTGGCAGAGCCTAGGTGTGGCAGCAGGACTCAACACCGGCCCACAGGTCCAAAGAAACCCAGGCTTAGCTTCAGGAGTGCTATGACTTTGTACCCTTCTCTTACTGCCCTCCTCCTCCCCCGACCTGAATTCGTTGGACTACTTTGTTTGGTCATACGTCGAGAACATCACCAACATGACCTCTCACAACATCGCAGCCATCTGCCAAGTATTTGCCGACCTTCCGTCGGCGCTTGTGGAAATGGCATGCTCCAAGTTCCAGACTTATATTGAGGCAGTGATAGAGACTGAAGGCGGCTTTGAATAGATGTCAGCTCTACTACATAATCAAGTTATCTGAATTGATTTTTTCAATAAAAGTTTTAAAATAAAGCTGTTATGTTGTTTTCTTTAGAGCGACAGTTTTATTGTTCCACCCTGTATTTTAGTTTGGTTAAGGGAACACATCTTCTTTGCAGTAACCTTGTCAGTGTCTTCTATGTATTTTCTCCAATTTATGTTATCTGTAAATATTAAATTGCATTATGAAACAAAAAGAGAAAAGTATTTGAAAAATAAGATGCTAATTACCAATGATGCGGAAACGGTGCATTTAATATTGGTTAATGGATAGAAATAGGATTCTTCTGAGTTTGAAGACCTACATAAATGGGACATTTGTTCCATACAAAAAATTAAGATGCTTGTGTTTTGCATTTTTTTAATTGAAGATGAAGAGGTAAAAAAAAAAATTGTTCATTTTAATTCACCCTTCCTCCTCAAGAAGGAATATTGTAACTGAAGTGTTACTGTGGTAAGGGCCAGATTTATAGGGGGTCACCTAGGTTGGGAGTTGGGCAATGAGATATTTGTCCATATTGTATTTAAATTTCTGAATATTGGTACAGTTGGGGGAGACAGGGAGCAAGAAAGGATTTCCAAAAGCAAGTAATCTGGTGAGAGAAGCTATCAGGGTAGAAAGTTTTTTTTGTTTCTAGGGACCTCTACCGTGAAGGGGTTGGGTTTTGCTAAAACAGGGTGATCACTAGAAAAGCGGGAAATTTGAAGGTCAGCTTCGACGATGAGCTTGGAATGATATCCCACAAGTTACCCTTCAAAACACCACACGAGCTTGGATTTCTAGGTTAAGACGCTGTAGTGAAGTGCGTGGCCGACATTTTGAGTATCTGAGTATAACATAACATTTGTCTTTGAAAAACTTTGTAAAAATTATTCTTTGTAAAAATGAATCGTTGTTTGACAGATTTCCTACTTTTCTAGTGACCACCCTGTAGGTGGGTGGGTTGGGGGTATTTTTCTTGAGGTGGGGGGGGTACAACCAAGTTTGTTGATTTGATTTCTGTTTCTCGGCAGTTTGACTTCCGACGCATTCGTCACCACGACAATGATAAAATGAGGTGCATGCGGAACACGGGATAATGGACGTGTGAATGTGGGGTTGATATGAATAATCTTTTACTGTTTTTGTTTACGATTGCGTTTTTCTTTTCGTTTAGTAAACGACGCTTCATCCACGATGTCAGATGATGAGAATGAAGTGTCTTATTTCAAACGAGATAAGATCTTGCACTATGGAAGCCTCGAAGAGAAAGAACGACAGAATAACAATGCTGACAACAGTAAGAACTCGAGTGCAATTGAAGCTGGCATTGCGGCAGGAAATATTAACATTTCTGATGGTTGGTAGCGTTTTCTATTCTTTTTGTACAATTGTTAGGATGAGCAATGAAAGTGAAACTTACATTTTTTAATCCTGAATTATGCAAATGTAACGAAATTTGAAGTATTTGTTAATTATTATTTGGATTCATCGAACGGTTATTTTCACAATGTTTTGGTCAATGTAACGTCTGACCTTCTTCAGGTGTATCTTGTCAAACTCGAGAATTTGAACAGAATTTCAAATGGAACCCTTTATTTACTTCATGGAGGTAGCATGCTCTCATTCCGTCATGACTAAATAGAGTTCCAAAGTAATTTGCAATTATATTTTTCCGTCACCCACACTGTTGAGAATATCACTTTTTATAATTGATTTTCCCAAGTACCTGAACCACTGCGTCACGGGTCGTTGCAGATAGTTCTAGTATGAATTTTGGGAGTCTTAAACCTATTTTTATTTCTAGTTGTAAGTATTACTATTACTATTTATTGTTACTGCATATTACTATACATATATAGATACGTATTAACCTTATATTTCTTTCAATAAGAAAGGAATCATTCGTTGTCTACAACATCGAGCAAACGCGATATGTAGTAACAGCAACACACATGAAGAAGAGTTTAAGAGAAACCGTCCACCGAAGCAACTATCTCGAGAGTATGATATTAGCTCCAAGAAATCTGAACCAGACACCACTCAAAATTCACCACAGTTTGTATATCATACATGAACGGTTTGTCAGGAAAACTTCTAACGTATATGTAATCCATTAACATCAGTATTCAGAAGTGATTCAACTCTCTGAAAACAGCTTGTGCGAGTCAAGTCTCTACAAAAATATTGTGAATAAGTACTGTGTATATGAGATCTCAAACAGTAAAGAACCATCAGCATCCTATACATACTCTACTTCGTTTCATCAAAAGAACAATTCAATGGTTGCATAACACTCAACTGTATATGCAATATAAAATCAATATTTTTATATAAATTGTTTATTTATAGAAAAGCTCTGTTTTTCCTTTCTTTTTAAACAACCGTTTTTTACAAATTATCAGAGGAGAAAGTGTTGTATTTCACAGTTTGGGCTGATAGCCTCGCAGTTTTTTACATTTCAAATTTCTGCTCGATTTTCCTTGCAAAAAACAAAAAACAAAAGTTCTACAATTTCTTTTTCAGGTTCTGGTTTTGAAATTGATGATGAACCTAGTGAAAGTCAGGCGGAATTATTGGCAGAATTTGAACGTAGGAAAAGGGTAAGATAAAAATAATTGGATTTTTTTTTCCTTACAAAAATAACTTAAGGTATTCCTTGCATTCATTTAAAACCTCTCCTGATGAAAAAGAAATCCAGTTAATCTGAACATGCTATCTCTACAGGACATTTTAATATAAATATAATCCGCCGATCCATAAACGGGGGAAAAGAAGCATCATTTAATCTGCATATATCATGTCATCGGACCATTTTTTGTTTCTTCATAATTGTCTGACAATAAGTGTAGCCCAGTGTTTCCCAACCAGGGACTCATGGTCCCCAAGGAGGGCCACAGGCCTTCGATGGGAGAGCCATAAGAGAATACCAGAAAAATGTAATTCAAAATGCCAAAAATTGCAATATATAAATAAGGTGACAAAATTCCAGCCATAAAAAAAGTAATTTATTTTTATATACGATGGAACCTTGAGATACAAAATTAATTGGTTCCGACTTTCGTATCCTGAAATTTTCATATCCAGAAATGCGTTTTACATGTAAATTATCTTATTTATTTCGAGATAGAGCCAGTCATAAGAGGTCTTGTCACATGAGCTCAACAGCAAGTGTATCATTTTCAGCAAATTTTTACGTTGATTTATAATTTTAGAATAACTAAATAAACACAACAAAATTTGCATTTTTTGTTGTTGAAGTACAAGGGGCCTTGATTGTTTAGATATGTGGTAAAGAGACCATGGGTCATCAAAGATTGAGAAACACTGGTCTCTTTTGCTACAAATGAGTTCTCGGATACTTGTTGAGTCAAATAGTCACTGATCTCATCAAAACCTACACAGGTGATTCTGAGTGTCCAACTGAGTGAGCAGTCCTTTATAGCAAGGTGAAACCCCCTGCAACCTGTGCTTTTTCACAACTATTGTTACTACAGTTTGTTAAAGAACTGCTTATTGCATACTGCTAAGCAGGTTGATATTTTATTTGCTAGATAACAGTTGATCCTATAAGTTTCAGCAACTACCAAGAAAAGCACTAATTACCGTATTGTTTCACCCAAAATATCTCTTGTTTATTGAGTAAAATATTTGACATTCAAATCTCCAAAATGTTCTGACTTCACACGTTAGATACAGTATAACTTAATTATTTGAATCTTTTATTCTATCTAATTTTATTGAAAAAATGCCTTTTACTTCACAAAAGAGTATTTTCAGATTTATGCCAATGAGTGATACATTTTTTACTAATATTTAATTCTCTCGTGAAAAGTCTCTATCTTTGAAAATCCATAAGTTTAGAATTTTTCTTTGAATTTTTAATGGATTAATAAATATTGTAATTTATTTAATTTTTATCATCAATTTTTTTTGTTTTTAATTGCTCTAGCTTTTTTTTTATTTTTTTTTTTATTACATTTTCACCCCAAACAAGGCACATTGCCACTTTAATGTAGGGGGCTACTATCAGGGGAAACATCTACTGGGGTACTATGTAGGGATTAGGGCAGCGAGATGTTGGTTCACGTTGCACTTGAACTTATGCATGTCAGTACAGTTGGGGAAGCAGTGACCTGGAATGGAATTCCAAAGTCTAGCAGTTCTGGGGAAGAAACTACTGGAGTAGAAAGATCTTTTACATCTAGGGATCTCTACAGTGTGGGGGTGGGATTTTGTAGCTTGTCGGGTCTGTCGAGGGTGTTCACGTCGTGGGGGCACAAGTGCTTGCAGTTCTTCAGAGCATTCACCATTATAATACTTGTAGAACAGGCAGAGGGATGCAACGTTTCGACGATGGGACAGAGGCTGAAGTTTTGATGCCAGTTTAGGGCCTATCAGATTTGCGACTCTCTTTTGAACCCTGTCAAGGAGCGAGAGACTAGTAGCCGATGCACCGGCCCAAATATGACAGCAATACTCCATACATGGGCGAATAGTGGCCTTATAGAGGTACAGGATACTTTCGGGTGTTAGAAGTTTTCTAGCACGGTAGAGAGAGCCCACCTTCCTCGCAGCGGCCCTGGCAATGCCCTCGATGTAATTGTTCCAGCTCATGTTTCCTGTGAACGTTAGGCCAAGGAGCTTGAAAGACGTACTCTCAGCTAAAGAGTTGTTGGCCATTGCTATAGGTGGTAGAGAAGGTTTCTTGTAATTATTGAATGAAACCAGTTTTGTCTTGGTGGCATTGAACGTTACCATCCATTTTTGTCCCCATTCCACTACTGATTTGAGGTCATCCTCTAGTGTTTCTGCCATTACTTTAGATATATGTTCATTTGTTTTCCTGTCGTGCCTGCTATAGAGTGTGGTGTCATCAGCATATATACTCATCTCAGAGGCAATTTTGTCGGGGAGGTCATTTATGAATATCAGGAACAGCAGAGGACCAAGGATAGATCCCTGGGGCACTCCCGCATTTATATTATATTGTTTAGACGTACGACCGTCGAGGACAACCTGGATTTTTCTCTTATCTAAGAAGGATTTAATTATGTTAAGTATTCTACCAGTGATACCGTAAGATCTAATCTTCCTGAGGAGACCCTCATGCCATACCCTGTCAAAAGCCTTAGATATATCTAGAGCTACCGCTCTGCCCTCTCCCGCTTTGTCCAGTGAATGGTATATGCGTTCAGAGATTACAGTGAGGATGTCTGCCGTGGAACGGGCTTGTCTAAATCCATATTGATGGTCGGTCAGAAGTTTAGCATCTGTAAGGTGCTGGACTAGAGCATGGTTAATTAAGGTCTCAAATATTTTGGCGAAAAGTGGGAGGAGGCTAATAGGGCGATAATTTAATGGGTCAGTTCTTTCGCCAGAATTCTTGAATACTGGTACCACAGAAGCAGTTTTCCAACAGCTCGGAAAGCAAGATTCATTAAGGCATTTGTTGTAGAGTTTGGAGAGAACTGGAGCTACTTCGGCTGAGCACTTTTTTAATAGCACAGCTGGGATGAGGTCGGGTCCACATGCTTTGGAAGTGTCAAGGTTTTTTATGATAGCATGCACCTGAGCAGGGGTGATTTCCAGATCGTCTAGCGTGGCGTCTGTCCGCATAGGAAAGTCAGGTAGGGGGTGGTTTAGAGGGTCCAGTGTAGAGTTGGAGGCAAACCGACTGGCAAGCATGTTAGCCTTCTCGGTTGCTGAGCAAAGAACCTCGTGATTGTTGGTTAGTGGGGGAATTGTTGATTGCCCATTATTTACTACACTGTTGTAGATTTTCCAGAAGTCACGAGTTCCTAATTTTTGTGCTTCGATGCGTTTTTTAGTGGTTTCCGTAAATTCCCTCCTAGCTGTCGCTATTTCTTTCTTAACGTTACTTCTAGCTTCTTTGTACTTTTGTCTATTTGAACTGGACTTATGTCGGTTAAACCTGCGGAATGCATGCTGCCTTTGAGCAATGGCAGTTGCGCAAGTCGAAGTAAACCATTGGGGAGAGTGGGGCTTGCTATAGAATTTCCGCATGGGAACATGCGCTTCGATTGCAGTTTTGAACCATTCAGTGGTCTCAGTTGCACACTGTTCAGCAGGAAGAGAAAATATATTTCCCCATGGGGCGTCTCTGATAAGATCTCTGATAGCTTCCCAGTCAGCCTTTTTATAATATCTCGTTGTTTTGAGCACTGGCTCTTCAGTTTTGGGTCTGGAGTTTAGGGCAATTTCAACCATTATTACCGCATGATCAGCGTTCCCAAGTGGGTTGTCGGCTTTCGTTACACAATCATCAGGAACTGTGGTCAAAAACAGATCTAATAGTGATGCGTGTTGCTCTTCCTGATCAGGGAAGCGGGTTGGGAAAGTAACAATTTGCGATAGGGAGTGAGATACAGAGAAGCTATGAGTTGCGCTGCCTGCTGCATCTGTATAAGTAGAGAATCCAAGCCAGTTTTTGTGATGGACATTAAAGTCACCAAATACATGTACTTGGGCGCTAGTGTCGAAGGAGAGTGCTGTGTCTATGCTGTCAGATACTTTGTTTATTATGGTGCAGTCTTGGGTCGAGGGAGAGCGGTAGAGAAAGTAAAAGTAGCTAATGTTGTGTTGCATGATTAGTCTAAAGCACATAAAGGCTTGATCATCCGTTTCTAGATTTGTTTCTCTAGTCAAGGGAAGGTTATTACGAATGTAAACTCCAAGTCCGTGCATATGTCTGTCAGAGTCCTTACGGCAGAGTGGGAGATATCCAAGCATGTTAAAGTAGTTAGAGGGGATGGAGGAGTGTAGGTTAGTCTCACTTAGTGCTAAGATATCCGGGGTATTTGTTAGGAGAAATGCTTCAACATCGGCTAAATTAGTTCTAAGCCCACGGATATTTGTGAATGCAAGCCTCAAGGGAGGAGGCAAGTTGGATTTGTTGGTCCCTAAGCCTGGTTTAAGCTTATTTTTAGATTGTACTGTCATCATGTTTTTTAACGAGTTTCAGTTGGTTTAGGGGAAGCCGAACAGGAGGTTATGCAGAATATCACACATACATCACAAGTAGACCATCAGCTGACCCTCCATCAACTAGGACTGTGGCCTCAGGAAAGCCCACCGGGGATGAGTGCAGGGTCCCTTTCCATGCGCGCCATGGCACTGCAAACATCCCGATATTATTCAACTGTTGATGGAGCAGCCGCTCTAAGCGCTACCAAAGAGTTAGGGCTCCTGTACTACCAGTCGGAAACAGCAGCCAGTAACTGTCAATCCGGTACCCTCAACCCATCAGAGGAAGGTCAACCCAATCTAATTGCTCAGGCATATGTGGTACTCAAGCATTCTCAAGTGCCCAGCTTTAGGGGTGGGGTGTGTCGGGAGTGGGGGAAACGGCGTTCATTGCCCTAGACAAGAAACAAGATCTACCAATGGGTGTTTCTGTCGAATCACTGTGATAGTATCTCTGCGCCTGACTAATAGGCAAAGAAGGAGTATGGAAGCCGGGCGATAGGCAGGACCTATCTACTCCTTAAGCAATTTAGGTATTGCAAACCGGTAATTTGTTTGAGTCACCAGCTCTAGGAAGGTTGTCATCCAAGACTGAAGAGGCCTCCCTCCTCTTTGGTTTAGTTTCAGAGTTTTCCTTCTCCTAGACGGATTATCTGGAAAGATCCACTGGGTCCGTCACCACTGAGAGGGTTTGCTCCGCGCCTGGGGTCTAATCCAGGTATTTCTGCGACCCCGCGTGGTTAGTTAATGTTAATGGGTTAGCTAATATATTGAGCTTCCTATCATATCAATAGGTTCTAATATAAAGATAATTTATGTAATTTTAATTATATATATATATATATATATATATATATATATATAAATCTTTTTATCATTTTTCTTTTACCTCCTATTCCCCTTACCTCACCCTCTTTTTAACCAAGTAAGATCTGTGACTTACTTGTAGTTTCATTAAATACTTTTATATGCAAAATCCGATCCCGCATTTTGCTAATTCCTGCCCTCTGATGAGAAGGAGAGTATTTCTTCGAAACTCCGCGGATTAAGGACTATCCACTTATCTTGTGCTTCCTTTTTTAAAATTAAATATGTTTTTAACTCTTTTTCAAGATGTCTTTTAACATGTTTTATTAATCATTTGTTGATATATATATATATATATATGGGTGTTTCAACTCAAAATTTTAATATTATTTATAATTATTTGTTGAACTTAACCTATATTTTCAAACTGATTAACAAAGAGTTTCTGACAAGTGGAGACAAATTAGGCCTTAAAATATGTTTCTTGTTTTTTGTTCAATTTCTTTTAAATCTTTTCAGGCTCGTCAAATTCAAGTGTCAACTGATGATGTTGAGGTGAAAGCCACCATGCGGCAATTGGGTGAACCAATTTGTAAGTTTCTTCGTTTTACAATTATAACGTTTAAAAGAGATGTCTATCTTTTTCTTTAAATACAAATATTTCTATTGTAAGTAATCCAATGCGCCATATACCCTTAAGAATTTTTTGCATCTTAAAATTGAACAAATATATATATATATATGATGTAAGTAAAAATATTCAAGAATTCTGGTGAAAGGACAGACCCATCAAATTATCGCCCCATTAGCCTCCTTCCACTTTTTGCCAAAATATTTGAGACCATAATTAACCACGCTCTAATCCATCATCTTACAGATGCTAAACTACTAACTGACAAACAATATGGATTTAGACAAGCCCGTTCCACAGCAGACATCCTCACCGTGATCTCTGAACGTATATACCAATCACTGGACAAAGCGGGGGAAGGCAGAGCGGTAGCTCTAGATATATCTAAGGCTTTTGACAGGGTATGGCATGAGGGTCTCCTCAGTAAAATCAGATCATACGGTATCACTGGTAGAATACTTAACATAATTAAATCCTTCTTAGATAAGAGAAAAATCCAGGTAGTCCTCGACGGTCGCACATCTAAACAATATGATATAAATGCGGGAGTGCCCCAGGGTTCTATCCTTGGACCTCTATTGTTCCTGATATTCATAAATGACCTCCCCGACAACATTGCCTCTGAGATGGGTATATATGCTGATGACACTACACTCTATGGCAGACACGACAGGAAGACGAATGAACACATTTCTAAAGAAATGGCAGAAACACTAGAGGAAGACCTCCAATCTGTAGTGGAATGGGGACAAAAGTGGTTGGTCGCGTTCAATGCTGCCAAGACTAAACTAGTTTCATTCAATAATTACAAGAAACCCTCTCTACCACCAATAGCAATGGCCAACGACTCTTTATCTGAGAGTCCATCTTTCAAACTCCTTGGCCTAACGTTCACAGGAAACATGAGTTGGAACAATTACATTGAAGGCATTGCCAGGGCCGCTGCAAGAAAGGTGGGCTCTCTCTACCGTGCTAGAAAACTACTAACACCCGAAAGTATCCTGTACCTCTATAAGGCCACCATTCGCCCATGTATGGAGTATTGCTGCCACATCTGGGCTGGTGCATCTGCTACTAGTCTCTTGCTCCTTGACAAGGTTCAAAAGAGAGTCGCAAATCTGATAGGCCCTGAACTGGCATCTAAGCTTCAGCCTCTGTCCCATCGACGAAATGTTGCATCCCTCTGCCTGTTCTACAAGTATTTTAGTGGTGAATGCTCTGATGAACTGCAATCACTTGTGCCCCCACGACGCGAGCACCCTCGACAAACCCGACAGGCTACTAGATCCCACCCCCACACTGTAGAGGTCCCTAGATGTAAAAGATCTTTTTACTCCAATAGTTTCTTCCCCAGAACCGCAAGACTCTGGAATTCCATTCCAGGTCCCTGCTTCCCCAACAGTACTGACGTGCAGAAGTTCAAGTGTAACGTGAACCGACACCTTGCTGCCCAAATCCCTACATAGTACCCCAGTAGTTGTTGCCCCTGATAGTAGCCCCCTACACCAAAGTGGCAATTTGCCTTGTTTGGGGTGAAAATGTAATAAAAAAAAAAAAAAAAAAAAAAAAAAAGAATACTTTGATAAGTATTTTTTAACTTAAATAGGGATGGTATAATAAAATTGTGGGGTCTGCATTCGCGCCTGGCCTCCATAGAATGGAAATAGGGACAGACTTTAATAAAGACTATTCATATCTATCTGCGTAAGCATACTTTGATAATTATGTTTCAGTTTGAAGAAATATGGTATGATAAAATTATGGGGTGTTCGTTTGCACCTGACCTCCATAGAATGGAAATATGTCACAAAGTTTAACAAGTTTTTTTTAATATAGATCCACAGAATATTGTGATAAGTGTTTCAGTGTGAACAGGTATGGTATGATAAATTATGGGGTTTATCTATTTTATTTTTACTTACATCATATTTTGCTTTGGTTTTGATACCCCCAAATTCGAAGCTATCTCTTTACAACCCTTCCTTTTTATAACCTATTATACTTTCATAAATCAGAGTCCATTTTCTGTAGGCTGTTTTTGTACCGAGTCAACGACGGGTACTTTTGCTAGTATATATATATATTAGTGGCCTAGCAAGGCCAGTAAAGACAACCGTAGCAGCAAAGCTGAAACTGGCCTGCAGGACACTATATATATATATATAAATGTAGGCAAAGTTAGACATATTTTATTGATTTTAAAATATAGGTTCTTTTTTATCAATCATCATAAAATTTTAACCATAGAATAGTATTATAATCTTTAAAAAGCCTGCAAATTTTCATGTTTTTTTTCCATAGAACCAGTATTCAATTTGGCTACAAGTATAGATATATGCATAGATATACCAGCTTTTTTGGCAATTTTATAGGTTTGAAATCTTAGCGACTATTGATCAGAATTTAACAAATGAAGGTTTGTTGGAAAGGTAATAACCTGAATTGTATAGCAAGCTATATGACATTTGTCCTTAAGGTCGCACATTAAGGGGATCATCCAGGGTCTATTTTTGGCACGTTTTTACAGCCATAAAATGTTTTAATCATAGTCGTTTGTTTTCCTAGTTTTGTATATGAATTACAAAATATTTGATATTTCCCCAAAATTTGCCTTGATGGAGGGGGTGGGGGAGACTAAAACTTGCTACTATGGTTTCAATTGATCTGAAATAACAGCAAGGGGAGACTTGATTCCAAATATTTCTCATATGTTATATCTCCTTTCTTTGGTTTTCATACATAAAGTAAATTTCACAGTATATAAGAATTATTTGATACTTGAGATATTCATAATCATAACCTTTTTCCAAAAGAGAAGAGATATGAGAAATATTTGGACTCAAGTCTCCCCTTGCTGTTATTTCAGATTGTTTGAAACCATAGCAGCAAATTTTAGGCTCCCCTCCATCAAGGCCAGAGGTTTTGGGGAAATATATACACTCTAAAGAAGCTTTTAGTATTTTATATAAAACAATGCAGTTTAAATTCCTAGGGATGCTAACTAACTTCAACATATCAGAGATTTAGCACTTGCATAATCCATTTTACTGCTGGAAATTCACAATTAAAAAGGGAAATTCAGCTATATAACAATTAAAAATAAACAAGAAACCTTCACTTAAATTGTGAAATAGAAATCGGCAATCATTATTTGTTTACCATGTAGCTGTTCCAGAAATTAAAAAACAGGACAGCTGTTAAATTCCTGGCTCTCCGATAGAAAATACCATTCCTCAATCACAAAATACAGACACAATCCAGTTACTATTTCATTAATATATAAACAAACAAAATTTTGTAATATATATATGTGAATAAGTATATAAATAATAATGTATTAAGACATTAATCTTAAAAACAATTTTGTGATGTGTGAGCATGTGAATTATATAGAAATAAAGATGCATTGACGCATTCGGTGGAAGAACGACAAAAGCGACATTTGATACTTTTCATAAAAAAGAGGTTAAATGTTTGGAGCATAATGATACTTCTTTGAGTCTTTTAATGGGGTTTAATAATCGTGTAATGGAAGAAATTTATTCTTTAAATACAAAGAAAATTTTACAATATCATTCTAACATGAATTACAAATCTAACCAGATATAGTTATAAATCATATAAAAGTCAGTGAGTAATATAGAAAAGAAAACAACTTTGTTTTGAAGATATTGATTTATGCTAAATGAAATTACATAGATTTGCAAAATTAAATTTTTTACATGTTTGACTGCTGAACACCAATGATGTTAGTGCTCGTTGATTTGCGAGTCTGGAAAAATCAAAACAAACAGAACATAATTAGGTAGAGAATTTAAAGAAAATCTTTGGTCTTAAGTATCCATATTTCAACAGACGTATATCAAATATTCAAACACTATTCTTCACATAAATTCTTTGAATTCAGACAATGTTTTTTTTGTGGTTGGATTCTCTTTGATATTTTACGCCTTTTGCGATGAAAATCTCAAAATTTCAACTTTTGGTACTTATGTCATTCTTCCACTGAACGCATCATATAAGTGACCTTGTCTGTGTATGGAATGGTTTTTACCAAGCTACTCTGTTAATTTTTGGTCTACAGACTTGAAACTTGATATACAGGGTATTTGGACCTGAGGAACAAATCTAATTTAGTTCTTGGCTAGCCAGTAAAAATAGCTGCTATGGGGGAAAAGTTGGAACTTGGCATGCGTTTTTATATGCATATGGACTTAGTTCAGATGGTAACGGATAATGTTGATGAGCTATATGTTTTAGTTTCAATTCTAGCTGATGGCACCCAAGTCATATTTTTGTTTATTTCTTTCTTACTTTTGAAATCACATGTGTATATATATATATATATATATATATATATACTAGCATGGATGCTCGACGTTGCCCGGATGTTTGGAGGTGTGTGTTGAGCAAAAAAAAAAAAAGTGGTAGTAGGAAGGCAGGCTCGAACCCCTACCACGAAGAAGGAAAAGAATGGAAAAAAACGTGACATCTTTGCTGTTACGACCACCGCCAAACCGGAAGTGACGTAGGTTTAAATTAAGGCTAGATAATCGAAAAGAGGGAATGACTTTAAAAAAGCGACCCCTCCCTGTAGAAAGGTGCTCAGCTGAGGGTGAAGAAATTAATGTTTTTAGCCAATTTGTCGGTATTTGTCATCTGAAGGGTCGAGCTTCAAAATGATACTGATCTTGGTAAAATCCGTCGCCTCTGTCAAAAGTTTTAGGCAGACATGCAAACATACATACATACATTTATATATTGGAAGCTCAAATTTTCAACCCAAACCGATTAAAAAGCTTGCCCTATCTCTGAATACCCTTTATGTAAAATTTCAAATGTTTAGAGCAGAAATTGTCTAAGTTATTTGATAGAGACTGCAGAGGTCAAATTTTTTTAATTTTGACCCCTTAACATTTATTGTTTTGAGCTGAAATCAAGTTATTATGTCCAAGAAACCTATATCTAAAATTTCAAGTGTTTAGACCCAAAATTGGCGGAGGAGTTTGGTAGAGTTCTCAAAGGTCAAATCATTGAACTTTGACCCCTTGACAACTAAATTTATGGCCGAAAACAGATTACTAAGATTTTCCCAAATTTCATTACCCTGTATATCAAATTTAGAGTCAGTAGACTGAAAATTGACAGTTATTGTGTAGGGAAATGTACACAGACAGACGCACACAAACACACAAAGACACTTTCAATTTTATATATATAATATATATATATATATTTTGGGTACAATATAATAATCAGTAGAGTATTGGCTCTATAATAATAAATATGAAATTTACATAAATTAAAATGATTTTCCAGTTTCATTCCAATATTTTTTTTTTTACATGGAGGTCACCACTTATCAAAGCCCAGATGCCACTCGGGGATAAGGATTATTATGTGTACAGTAATCAATGGGATAGTATCGCAGTAATAGTTAGTATTGGAGATTTGATAAAGTGTCTTACTTAAGGGGGCGGTTAATCAGGAATTTGTTTATGTTGGACTTGAAGACATCCAAGTTGTAGTCAGGTGGGAAACAGGCAAACGGAAGAGAGTTCCACTGGCGTGCACTTCTAAGAAAGAAGCTTTGTTCATGGAATCTACATTTGGATTTAGGCACAGATAAAGAGTGGGGAAAATTATTGACAGTGGTTTCAGCTAGACGAGTGTTTTTCGTGAAAGATTGGTGAGGGGGGACCAGGGATTGGAGCCCAGATGAGCACTTGCCATGGAAATAACAATAAAACAAACATAGGCTCGCAACGTCTCTTCTGTGGGAGAGAGGTTGCAGGGAAGAGAAAAGGGCATTCCCCACTAAGCCACAAAATCTATTTTGTACTCTGTCAAGGCAGGATAGGCTGTTTTTAGCAGCTCCTACCCAGATGTGGCAGCAGTACTCTATCCTTTGACGTACTTGGCTTTTATATAGATAGAGAATTGCATCAGTAGTGAGATATCTTCTGGAGCAGTAGAAGGATTCCTCCATTTTCCCAGCAACCTTGGCCACAGACTTGATGTATTTGTTCCATTTCAGATCAGGAGTAAAGGTTAAGCCCAGAAGCTTATCAAAACATGGGGCTTCCCTTAGACGAGAGCCATCCATTACAATTGATGCCAGATGGGGAGCAGAGCGTTTATGATGTAAAGATAGGAGCTTGGTTTTAGATGCAATAAAGGTAACCAGCCACCTCTTCCCCCATTGTACCACACGCTCAAGATCAGAGAAGAGAGAATCAGAGAGAACATTGTCATTTACGGCCTTTGATGTGTTGCCATAGATGATCGTGTCATCAGCATCGATGTCAACAAATGATTTCAGTATATGTTTTGGGAGATCATTGATGTAGATCAGGAAGAGAGTTGGGTCCAGGATGGACTCCTGAGAGACTCCAGCATTAATACTGTGGGCTTCTGGTTTCTGCCCATCAACCACTACTCTTATGAACCTATCAGAGAGAAACGATTTAATGATTGAGAAAACATTTCCAGTTATACCGTAGCTGGAAATCTTATGAAGTAGGCCTTTATGCCATACCTTATCGAAGCCTTTGATATGTCAAGAGCAATTGCCCTGGAAAGGAAACCTTTGTCGAGAGATTCACTAATTCTATGGGATATAACCGTTAGCAAATCTGCTGGAGATCTAGCAGAATGGAAACCATATTGCATGTCACTAAGAAGGTTATTCCTGCTGAGGTGGTTAACCACTTCTCTATTTAATATGGATTCCAGTAACTTACTCGTGACACACAGGAGACTTATTGGTCTGTACTGAGAGGGAGATGACTTATCACCTATATTCTTAAATACAGGGAAAACTGATGAGGTCTTCCAGGGAGTCGGAAAGTATGGGAGCAAGATTTTTCGCCTGAATTCTTAAATACAGGGCATACTGATGAGGCTTTCCAGGGTGTTGGAAAGCACTTTTCCTTAAGGCAACGCAGTTTTGTAAGTATGGGGGCAAGTTCTGGTTGAAGCTTTTTTAACACTATAATTGGAATAACGTCAGGGCCAGTTGCTTTACTGGAATCAAAGTTCTTGATTAGCTTGGCAACCTCATGCGCAGATATTTGTATGTTACCTAGTGTGTTGTGTGTTATAGGAAGAAATACGGGGAGTTTTTTGCAAAGTTCTTTGCAAATAGTTTGGCCTTGTCTGATGCTGACGAGATGACCTCTGGTCCATTGATAATGGTTGGGATAGAATGCACGCTTCTGTTTAGGATCCTATTTGCTATTTGCCAAAACTTTGGATTTAACAGATTAAGCATATAGCTCTCTTGCATTTTTTATTACTCTTTTACAGTGATTGCTGGCAGTCCTGAAAGCAGTTTTAGTCTCTGCATCTATTACATTGGTAGCTATGGAAAAAGTTATTTCTGTTTGCGATGGCAGCAGTACATTCAGGGGAGAACCATATTTAAAACTATTTGTAAAACAAAAAATAAACAAAAAGTTAATTATGTACTGACATGCTAGGTTAAAAAAAAGATAATACACCAAAATTATGCAAATTCTTCAAGTATTTTTGTTTAAAAAAAAATCAATTTTTATCAGTGAAATCTGTCAGTGGCCATTTTTTAGGTCAGTGACCAAGGGACATAACTCAAACTTAAATATAATCAGTGGCTCTAAAGTATTTATCAATAAAATTTTAAAAATTTAAATACTGCATGAATTTGTTTGAATTTTTGTGTGCAGCCTTTTTTTTAACCTAACTGCATGATAAAATTTTTGTGCAATTATAATTTTTAAATATTAGGGTGAAACTTCATCAACACCTCTGAGCTTCTCAGCTATGGTCTTGTCAAATCTGCCACATTATGATTAAAGTAGATGACATTTGGCAGTCACCTCTCAAACTTGTTCAGTTACTGTGGTTTTCAGAACTAATTTCATTGTCTCATTTTCTACCATGTTACACCCTGCCACCATTTTTCTTAAATGACATTTGTTATTATTCTTACTTTTTTCCTGCTTCCCCTTTGATAAAATTTTACTGATAATGTTCCCTATATCCCACCTAACCCAGTGTTATTTTACTATTTTATGTTTTTTTTTTTTACTTAGGTCTGTTTGGTGAGGGCCCAGCTGATCGCCGAGAACGTCTCCGCCAACTTTTGGCACAGATTGGAGAAGACACAGTGAAAAAGAAGAAAATTGAACAAGCAGAACGAAAAAAGAAAAAAGAAGAGGTTTTTTTTTGTTTCTGTTAATATTTTCTTTTCTCTTTCTCTTGTTTTAAAGGTTTTTAAATAACAACAATCACTTGAAAAAAAAATTAGAAATTATCAGAAGGATTTAAAAACCTTACAATTGAAACAATTCTAAAGTTTACAGTGGTTAGTAATTACCAATTGCCTCATGCATGTCAGATTTGATAGGAAATCATTTAAATGTAGTGGACTGAACATCTTTTGATAAACAGGCTTATTTACCAAAATTTGTTTGTTTTTCAACATTCTCTGTTTGTGAGTGTAAGACAAATAAACAGACAAAAAGTGGTTTACTATTGCAGGAAAGCAGTTTAAAATTGTTTAAATTTTCACAATTGTTGGGAATAATTTGAAAGCTTTCAAATTATTTGCACATTTGTTGGGAAAAAGTTGGGTTGTTTGCAATGGCTGACTATTGTTTGAAGGGTTTTGTTTTTTGTAGTTGGTCTGATTTGAAAATTTATGACCGTCTGAATCACTCCAAAGTTTTACAACTCTCAAAAATTGTTGAAAAGTTTACGGTTGTCACAAACTATTCAGAAGTTTTGCAAACAGATGCTTGTGTTCTAAATGAGTTAAAAGTTTCCAATTGTCTGAAACAAGTTAAAAATTAGTTACTTTATAGAATGATTCAATCATTTGTCCAACAATCATTAAAATGGGTTCAAACCCATTTGTATGTCATTTTATTAAAAATGCTAATATAAAACTTTAAGTACATTTTTCTCATTTTCAACTATTTTGTCCAAACTAGTTCAGAAATGATGGCATCATGAACCTATAATGTGGTTAACGCATGCTAGTATCTAAAACAAACATTAAAGAAAATGATTGGAATTTAATTTGAGGAAAATTTATTTGTTAGGTGTATTTTAATTCATTAGAATCAGTGCATCTTTTTAAATGTTTATTTAAGTTAAGCAATTTTATTTTTGATTTGTTATTTTATTTTTTGAATTTGTATGAAGGGTTTGCGGAAGAAATTTATACTTGCTGATCAGAGCATGGACGGTGGAGGGGAGGTAACTTAACTAATCTCACAAACTGACTAATGTTTCGTTACTTTTTTTGTTTTGTTTGTAACTTCATACATTTTGTCATCAATGCTTTCAAGTTTAAGTATAATTAATACTTTACTCCAACTTAATACAAACTTTTATTATAAAATTTCTTCATCTGACGCATATACTATTAGAACTAAACATGCACACACGCACAGTTCCAAAACTCATATAATTCCATGGTTTTTTGTAGATTAGAGTTACATGTAAAATGATTTCAAATCAGATGTTTTTTGTTTAGTCTCGTATGTTGTATATTGAGAGGTGGAGGGTGATTGAGATGATGATTACATCTTGTAGATGGCGGAAGTAGTCTTGTCCTCTATTTTCAGCTTGACTTAAAACAAACTTGACACTTCATGCAAGTTTTTCCAACTACATTTGAATGGTACAATTAATACCATGGTTCATGCAATATTTTCCATGTTCATGAAAACAATAAAAAAAGTTTAGAACTTGTTTGCATGTTGTTTACAACCAGTTCAGTCACATGCAACACATCAAAGAGCTGGTGAAAGTGATGAGACAACAATGAAACACATAAACTCAATGCCATTATTTTCAGTTCGAAAAAAATGGCAGCACCTGTTATGCATATGTGTATGCGTGTGCATTAGTACTTTCCTAATATGGAAGAACAATAGAATTTATCAATTATAAACTTACAAAATATACAACTATTGAACATCTTCATATCTTTTTTTATACAAAGAATCTACTAAATATTTGAAAGAAATTGAAGTTCTAGGTAAATTCAGTTCTACATAACACTGCGAGAGGCTGAAGGTTCAATCCTCAGTGTGGGTGATATTAACAATACATCTATGACTTGTTTAAGACATCTACCTGGTCATGGCCACTGGAACAACAGCATGCCAGCCTGTGGATTAAGTCGTTTCACTTGAAATTCTGTACAGATTCTTGAGTTTGACAAGAAGAAATTCAGACGTTACATCAACCGAAATGTTGTGAAAATAACGTTCAAGACAAACAAAAATTTACTGAATATTTAAAAATATGAAAACTTTAATTAAAATTATAACTAGACCAAAAAAAGTGTGGTATGTTATTCATTCTACTGTGTTTTACTGTGGTTGTTATTTTTTTCATTATGTTTCACCGTTTCGGTCAATCTTAACTCATTCAAGTGCATTTTATTCTTGACAGCTGACAAAGATTGACAGTCTTCTAGTGGTTGAAGGTTCAATCCTTGCTACCGGCAATAATAATTAAGAATAATCATTACAATAATTAGCACTTGATATTTCGGCTATAGTCAATTAATGTATTAACTTCCAGCGTGGCTGCTACTGGCAGTTCCTTCATGTTTTTTTTCTCTCATGCCTATATCTCCCTTGTTTATGTATTCTTTTTTTATTATGTTTTTCCAATCTTTTTTTATTGAAAAGTTTTTTTCAGTTTTATTTTAATTAAGAATTATTGACATTAGTTTTATTTTTTTTAAGAATTATTAGAAACGCTCTTACTTTTTAAAGAATTACTGAAAGCAGTTTTCAAAATCTTTAGGGAATATGTACTGGATACTTTTTTTTTAGGATGTTTGAAATTTTTTTGTTTTGATTTCAATAATTTCATTTATTATTTTGACTTCAATGATTTTATTTTTATAGTTTCATAAACATATATATTATATAAATAAAATATTAAACTTTTATTTGTAAAATTAAAAAAAACGTATTTTCATAATTTCATAAACATATTTCTTATAAAATTTCAAATAGAATAAAAACTTTTATTTTTTAATTTTATTATTAAAATGCAAATAAAAACTAATTGTGTTAATTTTCATCTGTATGATTTTGTTAATTTTTATTGTATTTTTCAATAATAATTATATTTTATTTTGGGGCTTGTTAAGACAGTCGACAGATCGATTTATCAAATAAGGCCTCGTAAGCAAGAGTAGAAAGTTATACAAATAAGTAATTGCATTTTTCATAGATGTTTTAACATAAGCAGTAAGATTTCAAACACAAGGGAAATAAGTCAGAGGCTAAAAGGTTGACCACCTTTGAATGGCGGTCAACATTTTAGCCTATAACAATAAACTTTTTCTTTACTAAAAACACAATAGCAGTTTTTCTAATCAATAAAATTTCATAAAATTTGGATATATTATTATTTTTGACACAAAGATTTAGTAAGTAAGTAATTTAGTAAGATTTTTTATTACAACGATATATTTAAAAACGACTCTATTTTAACAAGCAGCTTTATTTCAATAAATCGCTTCACAATAGAAATATTGAAGAACAATAAAAGTGAAGGAACTGATTTGCCTTGTCACTGCTTCCAGTAGCAGGCACCCCGGAAGTTAGGAAGTATGTTAGTTGACTATAACCAACATTTCTTTTATTGATTGTATCAAACAAAGCTTTCAAAAACATTTCGCAGACCATATACAATATTAATATATCAATTATTTATTTATTATATACAATATTAATATATCAATTATTTATTTATTATATACAATATTAATATAGAGATCAATTAAAAAAATATATTTCTATGTGATAGCCTCCCTCAATATACCATATTGAAAGCCTTATTTTTTAATCATTATTTCTGAATTCATTGAATTCTATCTGAAAATGTTTCTAGTCTGATCTGACAATTTGTTCCAAAAATAAAATCACAAAAATACTAAAATGATTTGGTAGTCTTCTCTTCCTTTATTTTTAGGGTGGGTGGGTGGGTGGGTAGGGGTGCTGAATGTTCCTTGTTGTTCCCAGTTTACTGCACGTCTCAACATTTTGATTGAAATTTGTGACACAAAATCCCTTTTACACGCTGTGATGAAACTTCATTTCATTTTTTTGTATTTAAGGAAAACATCACTTGGTATCATGAAGGATCAGAGACACTCAAAGAAGCTCGCTACTGGCTAGCCCTCTACTCTGTTCCTAAGTAAGTCACTTGCATTAATGGACATTTTTTAAAATTTTCTTCCAAGACTTGTGGAAATTTCATAGCATTCCTTTACAATAAATAAGAATGTCCTTTATTTGTAATTGAGGATGAAGGTTCTTTAAATTTTTTTTTTAGATGGAGGACTTTTTTGGACAGATAATATAAACCTTAAATGAAGAACACAAATATAAAAATCCTCCCTGCCCAACAAATAACGCGCTCTCCTAAATCTTAAAATGATAGCAGATTAAAATAAATTAAAGAATTTTAACTATCTTGACCAAACTGTCTCCTTCAATTATACAACATTTTAACATGTAGGCACATATACACCATGCACACAAAGCAACAACAGTCATAGAAGTAGTAAAGATGATAATAATCATAAAACCAATTTATGTAATTACAAAATCAAAAATATTAGGTTGGTGCAACTTCAAAAGATTATAACTCCTTTCATAATAAACTTTATTAATCGAAATAAGGATCATTAGAATCGACACATTTTTGCCAACGAAAAACAAGTTTATTTATCCCATTAGCATAGAAATCCAAAGTTCTGGAAGCAATGAAGTCATTGAAGGCCGATTCGACATCATCTTGGCTTTTGAAGCATTTTTTGCACAGGAAGTTGTTGAGATACTTGAAAAAGTGGTAATCAGTGGGCAAGAGGTCCGGTGAATATGGTGGATGAGGCAGAATCTTTTAACCCAATTTGTTCAGCTTCTGCAGGGTCAGTTAAGCAATATGTGGGCAAGCATTGTCATGGAGGAGTACAGTCACCATAACTTTTTATGGTGCAATTTCAGCTTCAGTAAGTGTTGTGGAACTTCTCTGGCATCCAATCACTGTGCCGAACGTTGCCGGTTGTTGTAGAGGATCCACTTCTCATCACACGTCACAATCCGCTCGAGAAATGGGTTGTTTTTGTTGCGAAGAAGGATTTTTTTTATTATCATTCAAATCATGTGGCACCTATTTATCCAACTTTTTTGACTTCCCTATTTGCTTTAAATGGCGAACGGCTGTTGAGTGGTCGACCTTGAGTTCAACAATAACTTCTCATGTGTTTTCAACTAAGACTTTAAAATGTTCATTATCAACCGCAGTCGGCTGGTCGCGATCATCTTCATCTTCAAGGCTCTCGTCACCATTGAAAAATTTCTTGAACCACTGTTAGTGGTTCCTGGGCCAAACGTATGATTGATATCACAAGCTGTCTCAGCAGCTTTTCGGCCTAGTTTGAACTGGAACAAGAAAATCATGCGGATTTGAATTTTGTCCATGCTGTCGAAAAGCCTGCAAATAATGAATGAAGAGATTGAGAACGGTAATAAATAACACGATTCGATACAGCGAAAAATGTGTTTCAAAATGTTATATATATATATATATAATATATGTTATATATATATATATATATATATATATATATATATAAATGAATTAATTCAAAAATCTATATATCTATAAAAGTGAAAGTGTCTGTGTGTCTGTGTACATTTCCCTACGCAATAACTCTGCCAATTTTCAGTCTACAGACTCGAAATTTGATATACAGGGTAGTGAGATTTGGGAAAATCTTTATAATCATTTTTCGGCCAGAAATTTGGCTGTTAAGGAGTCAAAGTTCAATGAGTTGACTTTTAAGAACTCTACCAAACTCCTCTGCCAATTTTGCATCTAAACACTTGAAATTTTAGATATAGGTTCCTTGGACATGGATCTAACTTAATAACTTGATTTCAGCTCAAAACAATAAATGTCAAGGGGTAATAATAGGGGTCAAAGTTAAAAAAATTTGACCTCTGCAGTCTCTATCAAATTACTCAGAAAATTTCTGGTCTAAACATTCCGTACATTCATATCTGATTTACCTCTGCACTCCATGTTTAAAAAGGAAGTGTCCTCTATAGTATCAGATCTGACCGAATGGTTAATTGTAGGCATAGACCAATTCATACCATCTAAAAAATTCCAACAAAAACCTAACAGCCAGCCATGGTTCTCCCCAGAATGTGTTGCTGCTATCGCGTACAGAAATCACTTTTTCCATAGCTACCAACGTAATAGATGCACTGAGACTAAAGCTGCTTTCAGGACTGCCAGCAACCACTGTAAAAGAGTAATAAAAAATGCAAGAGAGCTATATGCCCAGTCTGTTAAATCCAAGGTAGATGATCAGCGGCTTGGTTCCCACCAGTTTTGGCAAATAACAAATAGGATCCTGAACAGAAGTGTGCGTTCTATCCCAACCATTATCAATGGACCAGAAGTCATCGTGTCAGCGTCAGACAAGGCCAAACTATTTGCAAAGAACTTTGCAACTAATTCTACCCTATGCGACAAAGGCCATCAACTCCTCATATTTCCTCCTATAACACAGAACACGCTAGGTAACATACAAATATCCATGCATGAGGTCGCCAAGCTAATCAAGAACCTTGATTCCAGTAAAGCAACTGGCCCTGACGGCATCCCAATTATAGTGTTAAAAAAGCTTCAACCAGAACTTGCTCCCATACTTACGAAACTGTTTAAGCGCTGCCTTAAGAAGAAGTGCTTTCCGACTCTCTGGAAGACCTCATCAGTTTGCCCTGTATTTAAGAATTCAGGTGATAAGTCATCTCCCTCTCAGTACAGACCAATAAGTCTCCTGTGTGTTATGAGTAAGTTGCTGGAATCCATATTAAATAGAGAAATAGTCAACCACTTCAACAGAAACAACCTTTTTAGTGAGACACAATATGGTTTCCGCTCTGCAAAATCTACTGCAGATGTGCTGACGGTTATATCTCACAGGATTAGTAAATCGCTTGACAAAGGCTTCGTTTCTAGGGCAAGTGCTCTTGACATATCAAAAGCCTTCGACAAGGTATGGCATAAGGGACTACTTCACAAGATTTCCAGCTACAGTATAACTGGAAATGTTTTCTCAATCATTTAATCATTTCTCTCCGATAGGCTCATAAGAGTAGTGGTAGATGGACAAAAATCAGAGGCCTGCAGTATTAGTGCTGGAGTTCCTCAGGGGTCAATCCTGGGCCCAACTCTCTTCCTGATCTACATCAATGACCTCCCTAAACACATACTTAAATCATTCGTTGACATCTATACTGATGACACGACCATCTACAGCAACACATCAAAGGCTGTAAATGACAAAGTTCTCTCTGATTCTCTCTCCCCTGATCTCGAGCGCGTGGTTCAGTGGGGGAAGACGTGGCTGGTTACCTTTAATGCATCTAAAACCAAACTACTATCCTTACATCATCAACGCTCTGATCCCCATCTGGCATCAATTGTGATGGATGGCTCTCGTCTGAGAGAGGCCCCGTGTTTTGACAAGCTTCTGGGTTTGACCTTTACTCCTGATCTGAAATGGAACACGTACATCAAGTCTATTGCCAAGGTCGCTGGAAAGATGGTGGGATCCTTCTACCGCTCCAGAAGATATCTCACTACTGATACAATTCTCTATCTATATAAAAGCCAAGTATGTCCAAGGATGGAATACTGCTGCCATATCTGGGCAGGAGCTGCTAAAAACAGCCTGTCCTGCCTTGACAGAGTACAAAATAGACTTTGTGGCTTAGTGGGTGATGCCCTTTTCTCTACCCTGCAACCTCTCTCCCACAGAAGAGACGTTGCGAGCCTATCCTTGTTTTATCGTTATTTTCATGGCAGGTGCTCGTCTGAACTCCAATCCCTGGTCCCCCCTCGCCAAACTTTCACGAAAAACACCCGTCTAGCTGAATCCACTGTGAAAAATTTCCCCCACTCTATATCTGTGCCTAAATCAAAATGCGGATTTCATGAGCAAAGCTTCTTTCTTAGAACTGCACGCCTGTGGAACTCTGTTCCGTCTGCCTGCTTCCCTCCGGACTACAACTTGGATGTCTTCAAGTCTAATGTTAACAAATTCCTAATGAACCGCCCCCCTAATTAAAAACTTCATAAAATCTCCTCACTAACGTGATGTACTTGCAATAACCCTTATCCCTGAGTGGCTTCCGGGCCTTGATAAGTGGTGATCACTGTGTAAAAAAAAAAAAAAAAAAAACACCCATCTAGCCGAATCCACTGTGAAAAATTTCCCCCACTCTTTATCTGTGCCTTAATCAGAACGTGGATTCCATGAACAAAGCTTTTTTCTTAGAACTGCACGCCTGTGGAACTCTGTTCCGTCTGCCTGCTTCCCACCGGACTACAACTTGGATGTGTTCAAGTCCAACGTTAACAAATTCCTAATGAACCGCCCCTTAAGTAAACACTTCATTAAATCTCCACACTAACGTAATGTACGTACTTGCAATAACCCTTATCCCTTAGTGGCTTCCGGGCCTTGATAAATGGTGACCACTGTGTAAAAAAAAAAAAAAAAAAAAATTTGAAATTTTACGTAAAGGATATTCAGAGATAGGGCAAGCTTTTTAATCGGTTTGGGTCAAAAATTTGAGCTACGAATATATAAATCTATGTATGTATGTTTGCATGTCTGCCTAAAACTTTCGACAGAAGCAACAAATTTTCACAAGATTAGTATCGTTTTGAAGCTCCACCTTTCAGATGACAAATACTGAAAAATTGGCTAAAAACATTAATTTCTTCACCCTCAACTGGGCACTTTTCTACAGGGAGTGGTCACTTTTTTCACCAATGTTTTCGCAAGTCATCCCCTCTTTTCGATTGTCTAGCCTTAATTTAAACCTACATCACTTCCGGTTTGGCGGCAAAGACGTCACATTTTTTTCACGTTCTTTTCCTCCTTCGCGGTACGGGTTTGAGCCTCCCTTCCTAATACCACTTTTTTTTTTTGCGCTCAACGCACACCTCCAAAGACCCGGGCAATGCCAGTCATATATAAAAGTAACATATGTGAGAAAACGATATTGTTTTTGCACCAACCTAACAATTTGATTGTCTATTATGTTCAGTAGCCTCATAACTCTTGCTTCCTTTATTTTGTCTTAGTCGTCATATTCCATGAGGGATGTTTCTGGCAAAGGGGGAAGAATTGTTGTTTTCAGAATCTACTCATCTAACACTTATCGTTGGCTTTTTTTTTCTTTGAAGCGGCTTTTTTGTTGTCTTTTTTAGCACCTTACATCAAGTGGTTTCATGCTTTGTCAGGGCTTTAATGTTGCAAGTGAAACAGTTGCATTTGTGAATGATCTTTCCAAGTGACAACTGAAAACAATAAAACACTTATCTTTTGGCGATTGTGATTTTTTTACTGACAATTTTATGAAGTCGATTACTGAGTGAAAAATTGTCTTTTCACTCTTTATTTTTTTAATAAAACAATTAAAGTCAAATTATTTAAATGATAAAAGTTTAATAAAACAATATACTTTTATACCGAACCAGGTGATACCCAGAAACATGTGTCCATGGATAAATTTTATACACATAAAAATATTAAAGAAATATTTAAATAAAAGAAGTATTTGAATATTTAATAAATAACTAAAAAAAAATCAAATAAAAAATATGTCCCATTTTAAAAAAAGGGGCGACACAAAACATAACAAAGGGGAAGTAACTCTTCATCACTTAGGAAGCGAAAATGAAATACAAATAAGCAGCGTTTTAAAACCGTTTACATTGCTAATAAAAAATAACTACAGATCTTCGATATAAGGAAATTTCCACAGATTTTCTATAATCAGACAATTGTTATTATCTACCTAAGATACTTGCTATCAGCTTTTAATTTGGTCGAATTTATATGCATTTATTTATGGATATCAGTAATTGTTTTAAATTTTTCTTTCTTTTTTTGTTGTTGTTTTTTTTGAAGAGCCAACGCCAGAATAAAACTTCAGAAAGAAATGAAAACGTTACCAAAAGCCCAAAGAGATGCCAAACTGCATGATTTGCATAAAAGAATGCGGGTAAATTCCTTTTATTTTTCTTAGAAATTCATTTATGTCTTCTTTGACCAACTAAAAATGGGGATTTGAGGTCTTTTTAGAATTTGCAAAATTTTAGTTTAATTTATAAAAATTAATATTAGTAAAACGGCACAACATCCAAGACTCACAACTTCTGGCTAAGAAATCGTTTAAAAGGCAAAAATCTGTTCCTGATTAAACGATTTCTTTGTGATATGCAACAAGTAAAATTGATTAAGTGGGGGTTTATAGCCATACCCATTAATAGAAATGTGATGTTTTATCTTCTTCTATTTGTTATTTTTTTTAACAATTCTTTTATAAAATTTATTTTCTTTAATGCTATTGCTAATTAAAGAATGACAGACTCATAAAAATTTTCTTTCAAAGTGAAGTGTAATAAATGGATGGACCTCAACCACTCAGTATCATCGTAAAAGCGAAGGACCTTGATATGATTGTGGATAAGAAAAGAAGTTAACCTCATTTCTTGGATGGTCAATTTATTTGCGAATCATTCAAAATATAGGCCAGATATAATGAGTTTCTTTGGAGAAGGAAAAACAAGATTGTGGGTAGAAATTCAAGTGTCTATTAATTATTGTCCAGGAATTTGATCATTCCCAAAAGACCAGGTCCAAACTAAACAAAACCAACCTGCCTTCTCCCTTGAGGCTTGCATTTACGAACATCCGTGGGCTTAGAACTAATTTAAATGATGTCGAAGCATTTCTCCTAACAAACACCCCGGATATCTTAGCACTAAGTGAGACTAATCTACACTCCTCCATCCCCTCTAACTACTTTAACATGCCTGGATACTTCCCACTCTGCTGTAAGGACTCTGATAGACATATGCACGGGTTTGGAGTATATATTCGAAACACCCTTCCCTTGACTAGAGAAACTAAACTAGAATCGGACGATGAAGCCTTTATGTGCTTTAGACTTAACATGCAACATAACATTAGCTACTTTTATTTTCTCTACCGCTCTTCCTCGACCCAGGACTGTACCCTCATAAACAAAGTCTCTGACAGCATAGATACAGCACTTTCCCTCGACACTAGCGCACAAGTGCATGAATTGGTGACTTCAATGTCCACCACAGCAACTGGCTTGGATTTTCTACTCGCATAGATGCGGCTGGTACCACAACATATAAATTCTCTATATCTCATTCCCTATCACAGATGGTTACATTTCCAACCTGTTTCCCAGACCAGCAAGAACAACACGCTTCACTACTAGATCTGTTTCTGACCACGGTTCCCAATGACAGCCCACTTGGGAATGCCGATCATGCAGTGGTAATGGTTGAAATAGCCCTAAACTTTAGAGCCAAAACTGAAGAGCCACTGCTCAAAACAACGAGATATTATAAAAAGGCTTACTGGGAAACCATCAGGGATCTCCTCAGGGACGCCCCATGGCAAAATATCTTTTCACTTCCTGGTGAACATTGCGCAAATGAGACCACTGAATGGTTCAAAACAGAAATTGGAGCACCTGTTCTCATACACAAATTTTATAGCAAGCCCCACTCTCCCCAATGGTGTACTTCTACTTGTGCAGTTGCCATAGTGCAAAGGCAGCATGCGTACCGCAAATTTAACCGACATAAGTCCAGATCAAACAGGCAGAAGTATATAGAAGCCAGAAGTAACTGTAAGAAAGAAATAGCGACAGGTAAGAGAGAATTTACTGAAACCACCAAAAAACGCATTAAAGCACAGAAATTAGGAACTCGCAACTTCTGGAAAATCTACAACAGTGTAGTAAATAATGGGCAATCAACAATCCCCCTACTAACCAACAATCATGCGGTTGTTTGCTCTGCAACTGAGAAGGCTAACATGCTTGCCAGTCGGTTTGTCTCCAACTCCACACTGGACCCTGCCAACCACTCCCTCCCTGACTTTCCTTTGCGGACAGACACCACAGTAGACGATCTAAAAATCACCCCTTCTCAGGTGCATGTTGTCATAAGAAATCTTTACACTGTCCTATTAAAAAAGCGCTCTGCCGAAGTAGCTCTAGTTCGCGCCAAACTTTACAACAAATGCCTTAATGAATCTTGCTTTCCTGACTGCTGGAAAACTGCTTCTGTAGTGCCAGTTTTCAAGAATTCTAGCGAAAGAACTGACCCAGTAAATTATCGCCCCATTAGCCTCCTCCCACTTTTCGCCAAAATATTTGAGACCATAATTAACCAAGCTCTAGTCCATCACCTTACAGATGCTAAACTTCTGACTGACCAACAATATAGATGTAGGCAAGCCCATTCCACAGCAGACATCCTAACTGTAATCTCAGAACGTATATACCAGTCACTGGATAAAGCGGGGAAGGGTAGAGCGGTAGCTCTAGATATATCTAAGGCTTTTGACATGGTATGGCATGAAGGTCTTCTCAGGAAAATCAGATCATACGGTATCACTGGAAGAATACATAATTAAATCCTACTTAGATAAGAGAAAAATCCAGGTTGTCCTTGCCGGTCATACATCTAAACAATATGATATAAATACGGAAGTGCCTCAGGGGTCTATCCTTGGACCTCTGTTATTCCTAAGATTCATAAATGACCTCCCTGACAAAATTGCCTGTGAGATGGGTATGTATGCTGATGACACAACGCTCTATAACAAACACAGCAGGAAAACAAATGAACACATATCTAAAGAAATGGCAGAAACAATAGAGGATGACCTCCAATCTGTAATGGAATGGGGACATAAATGGATGGTCACATTCAATGCTGCCAAGACTAAACTCGTTTCCTTCAATAATTACAAGAAACCTTCTCTAACACCAATAGCAATGGCCAATGACTCTTTATCTGAGAATACATCTTTTAAACTCCTTGGCCTAACGCTCACAGGAAACATGAGTTGCAACGATTACATTGAGAGTATCGCCAGGACCGCTGCTAAGAAGGTGGGTTCTCTACCGTGCTAGAAAGATACTAACGCCCGAAAGTATCCTGTACCTCTATAAGGCCACCATTTGCCCATGTATGGAGTATTGTTGTCATATTTGGGCTGGTGCATCTGCTACTAGTCTCTCGCTCCTAGACAAGGTTCAAAAGAGAGTCGCCAATCTGATAGGTGCTGAACTGTCATCTAAACTTAAGCCTCTGCCCCATCGACGAAACGTTGCATTTCTCTGCATGTTCTACAAGTACTTTAATGGTGAATGCTCTGACGAACTGCAAACACTTGTGCCCCCTCGATGTAAATACCCCCGACAAACCCGACAAGCAGCTAAATCCCACCTCTACACAATAGAGATCCCTAGATGTAAGAGAGCTTTCTACTCCAGTAGTTTCTTCCCCAGAACAGCTAGACTTTGGAATTCCCTTCCGGGTCTCTGCTTCCGCAACTGTACTGACATGCAGAAGTTCAAGTGCAACGTGAACCGACATCTTGCTGCCCAACTCCCTACACAGTATCTCTGATGCCTATGTCCCTGATAGTAGCCCCTTACAACAAAGTGGCAATGTGCCTTGTTTGGAGTGAAAATGTAATAAAAAAAAAAAAAAAAAAAAGATAACCAAATTATTTATTTTTCTACTCCTACGAAATGGCACTTGGGAAAATCCCTTGCTCATGCAAATGAAGCAAGAAGAGGGGGACCCTCCCACTTGAGTGATGGTGAAAAGTGAAATGAAGGGTGAAATCTCAGGAAAATCAGATCATATGGCATCACTGGACGAATACTCAACATAATTAAATCCTTCCTAGATAAGAGAAAAATCCAGGTTGTCCTCGACAGTCGTACATCTAAACAATATGATATAAATGTGGGAGTGCCTCAGGGGTGTATCCTTGGACCTTTAATATTCCTAATATTCATAAATGACCTCCCTGACAAAATTGTCTGTGAGATGGGTATATATACTGATGACACCACGCTCTATAACAGGCATGACAGGAAAACAAATGAACACATATCTAAGGAAATGACAGAAACACTAGCAGACAACCTCCAATCTGTAGTGGAATGAAGACAAAAATGGATGGTCACATTCAATGCTGCCAAGACTAAACTTGTTTCCTTCAATAATTATAAGAAACCATCTCTACCACTAATAGCAATGTCCAAAGACTCATTATCTCAAAGTACTTCCTTTAAACTCCTCGGCATAACGTTCACAGGAAGCATGAGTTGGAGCAATTACATTTAGAACATTGCCAGGACTGCTGCGAAGAAGGTAGGCTCTCTCTACCGTGCTAGAAAGCTACTAATGCCCAAAAACATGCTGGTGCATCTGCTACTAGTCTCTCGCTCCTAGACAAGGTTCAAAAGAGAGTCGCCAACCTGATAGGTCCTGAACTGTCATCTAAGCTTCAGCCTCTGTCCTATTGACGCAATGTTGCATCCCACTGTCTGTTCTACGAGTATTTTCATGGTGAATTCTCCGATGATTGCAAGCACTTGTACCCTCTCGATGTAAATACCCCTGACAAACCTGACAAGCAGCTAAATCCCACCCCTACACAGTAGAGATCCCTAGATGTAAGAGAGCTTTCTACTCAAGTAGTTTCTTCCCCAGAACTGCTAGACTTTGGAATTCCCATCCGGGTCCCTGTTTCCCCAACTGTACTGAAAGTGTAACATGAACAGACACCTTGCTGCCTAACTCCCTACATAGTATCTCTGTAGCTTATGTCCTTGATAATTACCCCCTACATTAAAATGGCAATGTACCTTGTTTGGGGTGAAAATGTAACAATAAAAATTAAAAAAATGCATTCTCCTGTTGAGAGTGATGGTCAGAGGTAAATATTTGAGGAAGAAGAAGAGGAAAATTTTTTTGGAGCTGGAGAATTTCAAAAACTGAGTTTTCTGAGAATTGTGAAATGAAGTTCTGGGGATCGGAAATGGAGTTAAGCCCACCTGATTCTCAGTATGCTGAAAGCCAAAATAGCCTCGAGGACACACTCTGCCAACTGCCTGGCGTTTTCACACCAGTCAGATAGAAACTCCTGACTTAAGTCTCATTCTATTTTAAGCCCCTGAATCTACACTGTAAAGAGACAAGCCTCAACTTTACTAATGGAAGCTGCCAGTCAGAAATTTCATGAATGTTCTTAGTTTTGTAACTCTCAGTGAATAATTATTTTTTTTATTTATAAGAAAAATGACCGCTGGTTTTTCTTTATTTGTTGATTATCGAATTGAAGGTGCATTTGATTTCACGTCTACCCTGACATCCAGTCGGTAAAGAAACAAACCAAGCAGTTGTGAAAAGAAAACTCAGCACAACGTCGAAGTGACATACCGCTGGCTGAAGTAAACATTGTTGCCACACAGACTTAGGGTCATGCATGTTTTGTGCGTTCTGAGCATTGGAGTGGTATTTTCCAATAACCAGTGAGAGTCTAGTCACCCTCAAAGGGTTCACCACGAGAGAGTTGAAGGTGTAGCTACTGGGACTTAGGGTTAGTGCCCAAGCAGCACATTTAAGGCCAGTTGGGTTACAATAGGACATTCACAATGGGTATTTAAATTTAATTTTGAGGAGTTTTTCACTCCAGCACTAAGTCATGGTTTCTTCAGACATTTTCAGAAAATGTATCATAGAGGCAGCATTTTGGTCTGCGTTTCTGTTTTGTGGAACAGTCTGCAAGGAGACGTTCTGATGATGCCTACAGTATTCATATTCAAAATGGAAAAATATTCAGTTAGTATATAGGTGTAAATATATTTTTTTTTTATATGGTTTGTTGCATTTTTATATTTTCCCAATTCGAAATTTTTCCTCTATTTTTTCATTTATTTTTTACTTCTTTCCAGTCAGTGTCAAATGAATGCAGTCAAATTGGTGATAATCGGCCGTTGTCTTTTTGCCAGTTCAGTCCAGATTCAAGTATGTTGGCTGTGGCTT
The DNA here is from genome assembly GCF_053919585.1 of Euprymna scolopes. Lineage (NCBI taxonomy): Eukaryota > Metazoa > Mollusca > Cephalopoda > Sepiida > Sepiolidae > Euprymna > Euprymna scolopes. The sequence goes on along the minus strand of NC_136483.1, from coordinate 5,104,913 downwards.
CCTGGTAAGAATTAAATCCTGTTACCATCAAAACAAAAAGGATTTTGTCATTTAATAATTTTTTTCCATGATTTGATTTCAGTTTTCTGCTTTTTTTTTTTAAAGGCATATCAAGCCTTTCTTGGTGTTATTTACTGCATACAATTATATTTGCAACTTTTCACTGATAATTTTATCCAAACTATTCTTTATAACTATAGACAATTAACAAACTTTTCTTGTTTTCATGAAAACATTGACTATATTTCCACCCTTTTTTTTCTTTTTTTTTCCAAAAAATAATTGATTATGGTAAATTTTTAACCTCCATATTTGTCATGGAAGAAACCAGAGTTCTTGGAATTTGTATTGGAAGGCCAGATGAGATTTCTGACTACATGTCCTTCTGAAATAGAAGATGATTGCATAATAAATAGATAACATAAAGAAGAAAGGGAAAAATTGAATTAGTAGCAGCTTAAGAAAAGAAAATTTATGGTATAAATAGATGACATAAATAAAGAAAATAATTAGTAGCAGTGGTACTAGCAGCATAAGATAGGAAGAATAATTGATGACATCAAAAAGTAAAGAAAAAAAAGGAAAACGTGAAAATTACAGATAATAAAAATGATAGTATAGGGTCCAGGGCTAAGAATGGGAATATACGTGGGTTCTCATTCATGACGAATCAATGTCAGGTAAATTGTCTGTTTTTTTTCTACTGCTTTTACACTCCAAACAAAGCACAGTGCTACATAGATGTAAGGGCCTACAATATGAGACCAAATTTGCAGGGAGAAGAAACTATTTGAGTAGAAGGTCTTCCTGCATCTAGAGATCTTTACAATTGTTATAGACATAGAGAGGACCTACCTCAGAAACGGCCAAGAATCTGTCTCGGTAGCAGGAAAAGGCCCAAGATGGCGGCTGTTGTCTTTTAAAGCCTCTGGTCACATGTAGATATCAAGCAGTCTCGTTTGGTATATGCAAATTTGGTGTGCCCGAATCATTATAAAAGGTGAGTCGCTAGGAAGAGTGGAACAAGCATTTAAGACATGCGAGTAGAGAACATCGACGTGTATCTCATGTTGTGAACAACAAACTCTACTCGACTATACTTGTGACTAGCGAACCTTTACTTGACGTTTTAGCCAAAACGTTTTGTTGCTTTGCGTTACACCAAGACGACTGATACAACAATATAACTTTTTCTTGCTCACATGCCCCTATTCTGAATTCACAGCAGCTGCCCGATATCAGTGCACTTTTTTTTTGTACTATAACCGTCATCAATGTTTTTTTTTAACGTTTAACATATTTCAAACTGATACAAATTATTGCACTATAAAAATAATTCAACTAAATCAAAAAACATTTTTCTTATTTCGAATTGTTTAATTAAGTAAAAATTCCATTTTTTTACTTGATTAATTTTAAAAGTTCTTCAAGCAAATTACAATACCTAACAATTTAATAAACAAAAAATATTGTAAAAATTGAATTTAACTTAAACATACTATGCAAAAAAAAATATTGCAAAAATTGAATTTAACTTAAACATACTATGCAAAAGAAAATATTGTAAAAATTGAATTTAACTTAAACATACTATGCAAAAGAAAATATTGTAAAAATTGAATTTAACTTAAACATACTATGCAAAAAGAAATATTGCAAAAATTGAATTTAACTTAAACATACTATGCAAAAAAAAATATTGTAAAAATTGAATTTAACTTAAACATACTATGCAAAAAAAATATTGCAAAAATTGAATTTAACTTAAACATACTATGCAAAACAAAATATTGTAAAAATAGAATTTAACTTAAACATACTATGCAAAAAGAAATATTGTAAAAATTGAATTTAACTTAAACATACTATGCAAAAAAAATAGCTTTTTAAATTGAGTAGTCAGCTGATGTAAATTATTGCACAAAAAAAAATTAAAACAAAAAACATTTTTCTGATTTCGAATTATTTAATCACGTAAAAATTACATTTTTTTTTACTCCATTTTTAAATTTAAAAATCTATTTTTTTCATAGTATTTTCATGTTAAATTCTGTTTTTATGGTATTTTAGTTTATTAAATTGTTAGGTAATTTGTTAGAATAACTTTTTAAATTTAGTAATTAAATAAAAAAATCAAATTCTTATTTTATTAAACAATTTGAAATCAGAAAAATGAATTTTTGTTTTAATTTAATTATTTTTATTGTGCAATAATTTATATCAGTTTGAACTAAAAAGTAACCGTTTTGATACAAAAAAATGTCCACTGATGTCTGTCTATTGCTACGAATTCAGAATGGGGACATGTAGGTGAGAAAAAGCGAAAGTAGTTTAGGGAAACGTCTCCTACAGGAGAACCTATAACTTTAATGTGTTTGTAAAAAATATATTTTGAAGTATGAGGCACTGATGGAAAATCGCATTCCAAGTAAAATCTCTTTGATATACTTATGTATAATGAAAAAATATTCTCAACAAAAATTAAAAAAAAATTATTGAGTAGAATTTTATTTTGCTGATCTGCCATTCATTATTACTTGGTTAAATAACAATAACTGATTTATCTCCCCCTGCTTCACATTATTTCTGATTGATCAATAGTGGATTGACAAAATATGATAAAACTGATTTTTTTTAATTCAATTAAAATTCTAATCAATAATTTTCCATAATTTTTGGTGTAAATACCTATTTTTGCTTGTTTTACGTGATTTCTAATCATGTCAATGGTGAATTGGCAAAATATGAGGTTGACAGGTTGAACCGAAAAGTTCTTGCGGTTTTTAACTTTTAAATACAAATGAACATATCTCGGCTCAAACAAAAATTTATTGATCGAAATAAGCACCAGCAGAATTAACACATATTTACTAATGCAAAACAAGTGTATTTCTGTCAGTAACATGAAAATCTTGCGTTCTGGTGGCAATGACGTCATTGAAAGCGTTTTTAATATCACTTAGAGTTTTTGTAAGCATTTTTCATGCAGAAATTTGTTGAGATTCTTGAAAAAATATGGGAGGTCTGGAGAGTATGGCGAATAAGGCAGAGTTTCATAGTGCAATTCATTCAACTTCTGCAGGATCGGTTTAGTAATGTGCTGTCGGGCATTGTTGTGGAAGAGAATTGGGCCTTTTCTCTTGACTAAAGCTGGTTGTTGTCGAAGTTTCTGATGCATTGCATCCATTTGTTGACAGTACCGTAATGGTTTCACTTGCATTCAAAAAACTGTAATGGATGAGACCGGTCACAGACCACCAAACAGTTTTTTGGTGCAACTCTGGCTTTGGGAAGTGTTGTGAAGCTTTGTCGGCGTCTAACCACTGAGCTGAGCATTGCCAGTTGTCATAAAGAACTCACTTTTCATCGCAAGTCACAGTCCAGATGAGAAACGGGTCGTTCTTGTTGCTTAAAAGAAGGGAAGATGATGCTCCATAACAGCATTTCTTTTGGTTGTCGTTCAATTCATGAGACATCCATTTATCAAGTTTTTTTGTCTTTCCAATCTTTCTCAAGTGGTTGGAAATTGTTGTATATGTTATGTCTGATTCAGAAGTTCTCAAACAGTTGTGGATGGATTGGCTTAGACTAAGGCTCTTAAGTGATTGTTATCAACATCTTAAGTGATTGTTATCAACATCTTAAGTGATTGTTATCAACATCCAATGGTCAACCACTACACTCATCATCTTCAAGACTCTCATCGCCACCATGAAATTTCTTAAACCACCATTGTGCTGTGTGTTCAGTAGTGGGCCAAACGCTTTTTTGACATCACGAGCTGTTTCAAAAGCGTTTTGGCTTAGCTTGAATTGAAATAAGAAAATTGTGCGAATTTGCTTTTTTCCATTTTTTATTCAATGTTCTGAAAAAAAGACATAATTGTTTTAAAACGATTGTAATTTAATCGATTAGATATATATATATATATATATATATATATAAAGTAAAGGTATTATAATGTAAATTTATTCGAAAATACATCATTTGAAATGAAAATTAAAAATTCTGCAAGAACTTTCTTCTCCACCTAATTTAATAAAACTGATTTTTTTCATTTAGTTAAAATTCTGCATAAGTTTTTATGTATGTATATATATATATATATATATATTAAGTAATGTGATTTATAATTTAAAAATTTTAAAAATTTTAAAAATTTAAAAATCAAAAGTTAATTAAATTAAAAATCAGTTTCATAAGAAGGAACAACAACAAAGTCAATTATCTGTACGATCGTTTCGGAAATCCGTGCTTTTTATTTGTGGTATACATGAAGTCACGTAGAACAATTATACTTAGTTTTTTTGGTAAGCACGGTCTCCTCATCAGCAAATTTAGGAGGATTTCTATTGAATTGAAAAGACACCAAAAATAAACCTAGCATTAAAAGTAAGGCAGATGAATCTGAAAAATTGAAGTAAAAGGTTTGGATTTAAAATTTATAAGAAAATTAATAAGAAAATTGGTATAGGTTAGAGATAGAAATGAGTAGAAAAAATATATATTTTTTTGAATTTACATAATAAATTTGATTTAAAAATATATAGATATAGTTACCTTTTAGTTTTTCTTTTTTTGAAATCAGGAACTGTATTTAAAGTAGTCATTTAGATGTTTGCTATAGCTTTTTATTTTATTGAATGATGAATTTTAAAAGGGCGACGCTCGTGCAGTAAATTGTTTCCGTTAGCGTATTTTGATTTAAAGACGCTACAGTTAATATCTATAGAGAGAGAGTATTTATTTTGCAAGTTTTTAAGGGGAGATAATTGTCATGGCTTTATTTATTATTTGATTTACGAGTCTAAGGGCGGTAATTGGTTTAACTTAATTTATTAAAAAAAAAAAAAAAAAAAGTAATCTATTTTTACTAATGAGTAATTTTTAATGATTTAAGGTGGTTTATATTTATTAAATTTAAACCAACGTTTATGATTACATGATAGAAGCTCGTGTCTTGAATTTACTAGTTTGGTTGTGCTTTTCATATCTTCATATTTTAAAATTTTTAGGGTTTCTTTTGTACATAGTGTACAAAATTTATCTCCTGGTTTATATGATTTGCAAGTCTCAATTATTTGTCATTTTAAGTTGAAAGAAATATTGCTATTTTTTAGTTGCCAAATATAGTTGGATAGAGTAGTTTGGTTTGATAGAGAGTTATTTTTAAAAGAATGTTTGTGCGTTGAAATTCTATGTTTTATTGGGCCAGATGTGGAACCAATATATATTACCTCTTGATTATTATGATTATTTTCCGTTAGGTCTATTGTTGGATTATAATGTGGTGGGTTGGTTAATAATTGATCGGTAGATTGATTTAAGTTGGTGTTATTATTTAATCTGGTAGTTGAGTTATGGCTGTTGATAGGTTCTTGTATATTTGGAGTTTTTGATACTGTGCAGCTATAGATAACATTTTTAATTTTACATGAGCCTTGTAGGGGACATTTATTTTTTCTTCTACAGTTACAGTCCGATGTATTTTGTATAGTTGCATTTTGTAGTTTATTAATTTTATTATTATTAGAGCTAATTATTTTCTGATGAAGGTTAGGCATAGTAGAGTAAGAGACTTTAATTGTGTTCTTATTGAAAATCTTATTATATCTATGGGGGGCTTTAAAGTTCTTATCTAATATTTTAAAAAATTCTCTAGCTATGTTTGTTTCTAGGTTTTTGGAATACGGGGGGTTGAACCATAGGATCTCCTTGTGTCTATTCTTACGTTTGCGGGTTTTAGTTTGTTGTTTATTTATATTATTATCTAATATTTGTAGTTTGGTTTTATCTTTTTTTGTCTCCTGGTTATTTTTCTTAACTCGTATACGGGAAGACATTGCCATATTATATGTTATTACGCTCTTAATAGGTTTATTTTTAATGCAGTTTATGTTTCTATCATTTTCATTTATGAATTTAATTTGTGAATTATATCCAGAGTTTTTAAGGGCTTCATTATAGTATTTTTCATTTTTGGTAAATATTGATTTAGTAGAAGACAGTCTAGAAATTCTTAGAGCGATATTGGGAACTATTGATTTTAATATTGATTTAGGGTGGTTTGATTGATTGTGGACATATAGAAGTGATTGGTTAGGTTTATGGTATGGTTCAAAGGTAGAATTTTCAAGATTTAAGGTTATGTCTAAGAAATTAACAATTTTTTTATTAGGGTCGATTTTTATACTAAGTCCATAATTTTTAAATAATTTATGTAGAGCTTTAATTGCATTTTCATAATTTTTATTAGTAGAATTCGTTATGAAAAGTGCATCATCTCTATGTAGCCCTCCTTCAAGTTTGAATTGTTTATGGAGTATACAATGTATTTCATTTAAAAGGAAAAGGCCAACTAGATCAGTGACCTGAGTCGAGTCCGTCGATCCCATTAAAATGTTGAAGTGGTTAGGGGTATTTTTCCTGGTCCAATATTTATTATCAAATGTTATTAAAGACTGTCTAGCTATAAGTATTAGTTTAGTTTCGTCTTGAGTTATATTAGTTAATTTTCGTGCCATTAATAGAGATTTATTAAGTAGGATAGGTGATATAGATTGGTAATATGATTCAATGTCAAAAGAAAGAAATTTAATATTATTTTTATTTTGAATATTAGAAAACCAGTCGATTACTTGGTTGGAAGATTGCCATAGTGGGTATTTTATTATGGATTTAATTTTGGGGATAATTCTATCTAATATGTTTTTACTAACCAGTCCTATATCTGATTTCGAGGGGCAAATGAGTCTAATAGTAGGGTTAATATTGAAGCTGTGTTTGTGGTCTTTTTAATGCTAGGTTTATTTTTGGTGTCTTTTCAATTCAATAGAAATCCTCCTAAATTTGCTGATGAGGAGACCGTGCTTACCAAAAAAACTATGTATAATTGTTCTACGTGACTTCATGTATACCACAAATAAAAAGCACAGATTTCCGAAACGATCGTACAGATAATTGACTTTGTTGTTGTTCCTTCTTATGAAACTGATTTTTAATTTAATTAAATTTTAAAAATTTTAAAAATTTTTAAATTATAAATCACATTACTTAATATTGAATTAGCTCTAGGACATTTAACTATCGAGCTTATTATATATCTAAATTACAACGAGCATTTCCTGTATTTTAATTAAACTAGTAATTTCACTATTACATTAAAATACACTTAGCTCTTTAGACTATTATTCTAATCTCCTTTAAATTATATATATATATACCTATTTATATATAAATGTATATATAAACCTATTTTTGTCTGATACATGAGTATAGCAAAGAGTTTTCTTAATTTATTTGGAACTGTAATTTTCACATACACTCCATACTGTATAAGCACCTAAGATTTTTAAAAATCTTTTATGATATCAGTGTACGTTATCAGTCCTTACATTTTTTAATTGTATAGCTTAATTAGCATTTAATATTTGTACATATTTAATTAAAAAAGACTCAATTTTACAGCTGTTATTTATTAGTTATTGATTAAAAATTATTGTTCACACATGTTGCGTGTAGTTTTGAATAATAAAACAATATTCCTTAATAGACTTTGAAAAAATTGATTTTAAGAAAAAAGCGGAGTTATCTCCCATGCTCTGTGAAATGTATCTGCTGACTTACAAGAAAAGAAGATTATTTAAAAAAAAAAAAAAGAGTTCTGTCCCCCCCCCCCCAAAAAAAAATAACATTTGTGTAACGTCTCAAATTGGGTTTTTCATTTTAGGTCTGGTTTATGTAAACTTTGGTCTGTTCCTGATTGTAACTTAATACGTGTCCTTCGAGGTGAGTAGAAAATTCAAATCGTTTCACTCTAAATGTTCGTCCGACATCAATTTTGCCTAATTTCTCATAAAAAACCATGCTTGTTTCTAGAAAGATTGCCGTGTTGTAAAATATGCTTAAATATGTTTTATGCAGATTTTTTTTTTATTAAATAGCAAATTTTCTATTGAATATAATAATGTTGTATATATATATATATATATATATATATATATATATAGTATATTGAATTCACTACTATATATATTATATATAGTAGTGATTTCAAAAGTTAAAAAAAATGACTTGGGTGCCACAATCGAAACCAAAACATTTAGCGTTCCAGCTGCATCTGCTGATGTAGATTTCGAGAGATAGGTAAAAAATATTAGATGTAGATTTCGAGAGATAGGTAAGAAATATTAGATGTAGATTTCGAGAGATAGGTAAGAAATATTAAACGACTTGAAGAAATGAATTGAATTTAAGCATCTGCAGAAAGAAGTAAAAAAAAGCTGGAAATGTCTTCTTAGTTATTAAATCATTTCTCTCTGATAGGCTCATAAGAGTAGTGGTTGATGGGCAGAAATTAGAAGCTCTCAGTATTAATGCTGGAGTCACTCAGGGGTCGATTCTGGGCCCAACTCTCTTCCTGATATACATTAATGATCTTCCAAATCACATCCTTACATCATTCGTAGACATTTATGCTGATGATACTACCATTTATGGTAGCACATCTAAGACCGTAAATGACCAAGTTCTCTCTGATTCTCTCTCCTTTGATCTTGAGCAAGTGATACAATGGGGAAAGAGGTGGCTTGTTACTTTTAATGCATCTAAAACCAAGCTTTTATCTTTACATCATCAACGCTCTGATCCCCATCTGGCTTCAATTGAAATGGATGGCTCTCGTCTTGGGGAGGCCTCATGTTTTGACAAGCTTTTGGGCTTGACCTTTACTCCTGACCTTAAATGGAACACATACATTAAATCCATTACCAAGGCCGCTGGAAAAATGGTCGGATCCTTCTATCGATCCAGTAGATATCTCACTGCTGATGCAATTCTCTATCTATATAAGAGCCAAGTACGTCCAAAGATGGAGTACTGTTGTCACATCTGAGCAGGAGCTGCTAGAAAGGACTTATCCTGCCTTGATAGAGTACAAAATAAACTTCGTAGCCTTGTAGGGGATGTCCTTTTGTCTTCCCTGCAACCCCTTTCTCATAGAAGAGATGTTGCGAGTTTGTCTCTGCTTTATCGTTATTTTCATGGCACGTGCTCGTCTGAGCTCCAATCTATGGTCCCCCTTTGCCAGACTTTTACAAGAAACACCTGTCTAGCAGAAAACACTATCACTAATTTCCCCCACTCTTTATCTATGCCTAAACCTAAATGTAGATTCCATGAACAAAGCTTCTTTATTAGAACTGCACGCTTGTTGAATTATCTTCCGTTTTCCTGCTTCCCAGCTAACTACAATATGGTTGTCTTCAAGTCTAACGTAAACAAGTTTTTGATTAACCGTTCCATATAAGTTAACAAATTTACCGAATTTCCATTATTAATGATTACTATATTGTCCAATTTTTACTGTACACTCTTTAACCATTATCCTCGAGTGGCCTCTTGGCCTTGATAAGTGGCGATGCGTATGTAAAAAAAAAAAATATATGTCGGCAATTTGAAATGAAATATTTGCATTTCAACTTGCCGATATGTCTTTATTTGTTATTCATCCAAACAAAGATTTTACTCGTTATAAATCATCCTTGGTGTATGATTACTATTTCTTGTTAATTTCAGTGTTAGCCCTTATCCCTGGGTGGCTTCCGGGCCTTGATAAGTGGTGATCACTGTGTAAAAAAAAAAAAAAAAAAAAAAAAAAAAAAAAAAAAATGTGATCAGTAGTTTAAGAGCTTATTGGTTAAATATCTACACACAGACACACACATACATTTACTATTTTATATATATATATATGTAGGTTCAAAAATATTTACTTATTTTTTTTTTTGTTTTACTCAAGTTCAAAGCATATCACCACTTGGACATAAGGGGTTACTAATTGGGACGATGCCTAAAAAAGATTAACAAGATGTTGGTTTACATTATATTTGAACTTCTGCATATCAGTACAGTCAGGGAAGCTGGTAGCAGGAAGGGAACTCCAAAGTCTAGTTATTCGAGGGAAGAATCTATTAGAGGAGAAAGCTTTCTGGCATTTAGGGATCTCAACAGTGAAGGGGTGTGATTTTGTTGCTAAGCGAGAGTGTACATTAAGGGGGCACAAGTGCAATGAGTTCATCAGATCACACTCCATATTACACAATAATCATTTTCTATGTAAAAATTATTGTCCATAAAATATATATGATGAAATATATTTATAAGTTGTTTGGGTTACTATTGACAATGTTAATGTTTCGACTGATTGATTTCCTCAGAGATAAAGCTGAGAAAATCAATCAGTTTAAATGTTTGGCAATTTTAGTATAAGCAAAAAAACTTAAACATTTTAATGAGTGAATGACGTTATCAGAACAAAATCCTAAAATGCAAAAGAAAAAAAAAAATTCTGAAAAATGGCCATCTTTAAATTCTAACTTTTGTATTTGATTTATTTTTTTCAAATCACGTAGGTCATGATTGCCATGTTGGTGCTATAGTGTTTCATCCACAAGCAACACTGAGTATGGAGAACACAGCCTGTTGTATGGCGTCCTGCGGACAAGATGGTTCCGTAAAGCTTTGGAACCTTATTAGGTGAGAAACAGATTTTCATTTCAGTTTAGGATATTCTTCCTATTTACCCCTCTGTTTGTCGTTGCACATACACAATCTCATGATATATCCAACATGATATTGTGAAACCCTCAGATATAACATTAGAATCCTTGCAAAACGTTTGCTTGGAAAGATGTTAACTCTTGGTATAGGGCTTCATTTTTCATTGCATTTCTGGAGAGAGAGAGAGAGAGAGAGACACGTATATCAAAACTTTAACAAACGGCATGAAAAATTACTCATTCAAGAGTTAGCTCCCTTGAACTAAAAAGAAACTAATTTGATGAATTAAATAATAATAATTATATAATTATTAAAAAACTATAAAATTGTATGTTTATTTAAAAAATATCTTCACCAGACTGATATAATAAAATATTTACCGGATATCTCATCGAACCAAAGGAGATACCAAGGAATCCTGCCTACTTGGAAGATTTACGATACGTATTGGATCCTTTTACATCCCTGCTAGCAAATACTCTCACTTCAGGATTTACTATTCAATTTGGATATGAAGTTCAATATCCTTTTCATACTGAAACAATATATAATTTCCCTTACTCTAGGATTTAAAAACTTTAAATTATGATTTTCTATGTTTATTGCATATAGTAAATTAGGTATAAACCATTTATAATATTTGCTAATATTTTCCCCTCTGAGGAGATGGGTAAACATCGAAAACTCATGGGTTAAGGAAATATACTTATTGAAATGTATTATTTGTCTTGCATATAATAAAAATTTTAGATATGAAATTTAACTGTTCACATCATAAAATTTAAATTAATAAATTATGATATATATATATATATATATATATATATATATATATATATATATATATAATGTACTGTTAGTTATCATCTCCAAAACCAAAAGATAGAATTAATTCACACTCAAATTTTTATTATTTTTTTTCCGCAAACACCTGAATTTTTCTTAATATTACATCTTACATGTATTTCGTAAATTACCACTAAAATATGTTAACGTCTATGATGAACAGGCTGAAATATGTTGACATCTTTGACAGGTGAACTGGTATATGCTGATGCCTACAGAGTTGACAAATATGAACTTTCTTTTAGTTCACGCCAAACAAGGCATATTGCCACTTGCGCATAAAGGGTTACTGTTTGGGACCATGTTTACAGGGAACTATGTAAGAAGATGAGCAAGATGTTGGTTTACATTACATTTAAATTTCTGTATATCAGTACAGTCAGGGAAACAGGTAACAGGAAGGGAATTTCAAAGTCTAGCTGTCCAAGGGAAAAGAGTAGAAGACTTTCGGGCATCTAGGAATCTGTCCAGTGAAGGGGTGGAATTTTGTTGCTAAACGGATTTGTTGGGGATATGTACATAGAGAGCGTACAAGTGTGATGAGTTCATCAGAACACATTCCATTAAAATACTTGTAAAACAAGCACGAGAATGCAACGTTGTGGCGATGGGACAAAGGTTGGAACTTAGTTGACAGTGCAGGACATATTAGATTGGAGACTCTTTTTTGGACCTTGTCGGAGAGAGAGAGACTAGTGGTAGATTCACCAGCTTAGATGTGGCGACAATACTCCATGCATGGGCAAAGGTGGATTTGTAAAGGTACAGGATATTCTCAGGTATGAATAACTTTGTAGCATAGGAGAGAGAAATCACTTTCTTTGCAGCAGCCTTTACAATGTCTTCAGTGTATTTGTTTCAGTTTATATTGCCCGTGAATGTTAAGCCGAGGAGTTTGAAGGAAGAGCTCTCGGATTGGGCCGCATTTCAGTATGGACTGGAGATTGTTTTCTAAAGATTCTACCATTGCCTTAAATATGTGTGTGCATCTGTTTTTCCTTTGTGAATTTTACTAGAACTTATGGCAATGGAGGATGTCATGCATTGAAAATTTGTCATTGATTTTTTTTTTTATTTGTAAAGTTTCTTTAAAACTAAATATTTGTTTTTTCTCCAGTGATGAACCCGTTGCTGACATCGAGGGTCACGCACCTTACAGAGTTTCCCGTTTGGCTTACCATCCTTCAGGAAGATTTCTTGGAACTTGTTGGTAAATATGCATCGATTTTTTAATTTTTAGCATGAGGGTGTGAGTGACACTTGCTTGGATGATGGTATTGATTGTAAGTAAAATATTTCCTTGCAAGCATCGCAATTGAATAGATGTCAAAAGTTTTAAAATGTTATAACATGGAAAACAGAAAACGTTCATATCAATGAACAATGTTGTTTGGATTCTTTGAATTACTGTTCACATCTTGAGTGTTATTTGCATTTTCGGTCAATGTAGAATCCAAATAAAATGAATAATCATCATTTCAAAAATTCAGAACTGTAAGAATGAAGCGATCTGAGAGCAAATAAAAAAAAACAACTGATGACGACCAAAGTCACATTGATAAATATGATGAAGTAAGAAATGAATTTGAAAGAAAAATGTTTGTGTCTTGTGATGTAAGTCATTTTAAATTATTTTGTTTCTTTATCATCTATCATTATTTTCATGGCAAGTGTGTAACTGAACTCCAATCTATGGTTCCCCCTTGCCAAACTTTCACAAAATCACTTGACTAGCTACAACCACTATATACGATTTCCCCTTCTCTCTATCTGTGTTTAAATCTATGCCCAGATTCCATGAACAAAGGAGATTCCTCTGTATATAGACATATAAAATAACTAACTTATAAATATAAAGACAATATTTCACAAACAGATGTAAAATAGTAAATGGAATGTGAGATTTGGTCGCATCTGGAATTCTAGGTTTGTTTTAACAGGTTGTGAATGATGAAATTCGGTAGTGAAACGAATAACTATGTTACCAAATGTTTTCATCAGAATTCATGTCAATTTTGTATTGATTTTATTCAAACATTTAAATCTTGGTAGGAAAAAAAATGACCTGTTTGGTCACCCATGGAGCTCTGTTTGAATCTCAGAAAAAGTGAATATGCAAAGTCAGTTAAATATAAAGATAAAATCCAAAATTAGTCTCTTCCTCCCTCTTTCTATTTCTCTCTACAGCCTATCCTGCCTTGACAGAGTACAAAATAGACTTCGTGGCTTAGTGGGGGATGCCCTTTTCTCTACCCTGCAACCTCTCTCCCACAGAAGAGACGTTGCGAGCCTATCCTTGTTTTATCGTTATTTCCATGGCAGATGCTCGTATGAACTCCAGTCTCTGGTCCCCCCTCGCCAATCTTTCACGAAAAACACCTGTCTAGCTGAATCCACTGTGAAAAATTTCCCCCACTCTATATCTGTGCCTAAATCAAAACGCGGATTCCATGAACAAAGTTTCTTTCTTAGAACTGCACACCTGTGGAACTCTGTTCTGTCTGCCTGCTTCCCTCCGGACTACAACTTGGATGTCTTCAAGTCCAATGTTAACAAATTCCTAATGAACCGCCCCCTTAAGTAAACACTTCAGCAAATCTCCTCACTAACTTAATGTACTTGCAATAACCCTTATCCCGGAGTGGCTTCCGGGCCTTGATAAGTGGTGATCACTGTGTAAAAAAAAAAAAAAAAACGAGTTAAATAATATTACTACTATTAGTGATATTCCCTTTTGATTTACAATGAACTATTCCAATCTATTTTTTACTTTCTTTATTATCTTCAACTGTTAATGAACAGAATTCAGGAGAGAATGATAAATAAAATAAGAGTATTAGGGGGTGGGGGCAAACAAAATCCAGTGAGAGAGGGTGAGAGTGATAGATAGAAACTTACTAAGAAATAGGCTACTTAGTGAGTTAATTGCAAATTAGAGTTAATTAAGACAGTTAAAATGGAATCATTTTTCAGGCATAACTTAATCCTAAAAGCTGATGAATATTTTAGCATGTATTTTGTGTGATTAAAAAAATATATATTTGTGTTTGTATTTAAAAACCAGAAGTTGCAATGAAAACAGATCCTTGTTAATGATCAGTTTTTACAAGACATATTTTATGATGAATCCATTTATTAGTTAACAATATAATAAATTCATAGAAATATAAATTTAAATAAATCTTATGAATATCTTAACGTGATAAAAAAAAATGTATATTTGTGTTTATATCTTTTTCTTTAGTTTTGACAACTCGTGGCGTCTTTGGGATTTAGAAGTCCAAGAAGAAATCCTTCACCAAGAAGGACATAGTAAACCAGTTTACTGCATATCATTCCAAAAGGATGGTGCGTTAACGGCAACGGGGTAAGTGTTTTCTCGAAAGATGTTTGTCTCCCAGCAAAGATGAGGAAAGGTAAAAACCAAAATGCTGGTTTTCTTTTTTAGTCTGATGTTTATTTTGTTTTAATTTTTCTTTCGGTATTTGTCGGCTAGACAAGATTTGCACACTTTGGTGGTTGTGGTGGGCGCAACTGGTTAGATTCCCATGGCTGTGAGTTTTCTGTCTTTTTTTTTTTAAATAAGAAAAAGCTGATTATCAACTTTTACTCCTTTTTTTTTCATTGCTATTTGGCTGTTTTTTTATATTCCTTTTTTCCTCTTATGTGACCAAACCAACAAAGTCTACTGATTTACACACATCTTGATGTACTACCCAGATTTAAGTTTGTTTTCAAGTCTCGCATTACGCATCGATCATATCATTTCTCTCCATGCAACACATGTTCACAACCCTCACTGGTCAGGTCTCACTTTCATACCTAATCATACTGCACACACATGCCTGATATTATCTTTCGATAAAACTAAAATCAAGGAAGTAGTTTCTGATATCAGAAAAGTTATAGAAAAGAAAAAGCTTCAATGAATTTCACAAATTATGGAAAATCTCCAATTTACAAGCCAGGCTGAAAGATGTGAGTAAGAATCTCCTCAAAATATATATATTGTATATATATATATATATATATATATACATATATATATATTGTATATATATATATATTTTTTTTTTTAATTCAATATTCATCTCTAAACAAGGAACAGTGCCACTTTAAAGTAGGGGGGGGCTACTATCGGGAACATAAATTACTGGGGCATTATGAAGAGTAGAAAGATGTCTGTTCATATTACATTTGAACTTCTGCATATCAGTACAGTTGGGAAAGCAGAATCCCGGAAGGGAGTTTCAAAGTCTAGCAGTTCTGGGGAAGAAACTATTGGAGTAGAAGGATATCTTACACCGAGGGATCTCTACTGTGAAGGGGTGGGATTTAGCTGCTTGTCGAGTTTGTTGGAGGTATTCATGTCGAGGAGGTACAAGTGCTTCTATTTCGTCAGAGCATTCACCATTAAAGTACTTGTAGAACAGGCAGATGGATGCAACATTTCGTTGATGGACAGAGGCTGAAGCCTAGATGACAGTTCAGCCTAGATGGACAGAGGCTGAAGCCTAGATGATGTGACTCTCTTTTGAACCCTGTCCAGGAGTGAGAGACAAGTAACAAATGCACCAGCCCAAATGTGACAACAGTACTTCATACATGGGCGAATGGTGGCCTTATAGAAGTACAAGATACTTTCATGCGTAAGTAGTTTTCTAGCACGGTAGAGAGAGCCCACCTTCTTTGCAGCAGCCTTGGCAATGCTCTCAATGTATCTATTCCAGTTCATGTTCCCTGTAAACGTTAGGCCGAGGAGTACGTTTGGCTAATGTGTTTTTGGTCATTGCTATTGGTTGTACAGAAGGTTTCTTGTAATTATTGAAGGAAACAAAAAAAATGCCGGAAATTATTAGAGTAGATAAACTTAGGACTTTATAAAAAAAAAAAAAAAAAGTTAGAACTTTTTTAACAATAAAAAAAAAAATGTAAATTAAATATTTCACACATCCGAACGTAACTACTTTTATTCTATAAATAGATAGGCACTCGACCAAGTTATCCGGATATAGAAATCTTCTTTCGCTCTAGAAAGACATGATATGCCAGCTACCAGTTGACAAAAAGACAGCGGACGGAACACTAGTGCAAAAGAGTTAAGTATTTTTTTAAAACTAATCCTAAATGTTTTTTTATGTTACCTTGTTTTTAAACTTGTTTTTCGTGTTTTATTTATGTATTTTGTCTGTATTCTCCTGTCTTCTTGTCTGTATTATCCTGTCTTATCCGTCACCCCCCCCCCCATGCTACAAAGTAAACGATAAAAACAAACAAAATGCCGGCAACTAACGATTAAAAAAAAAAAAAAAATGCTGGAAATTATTCTCTATTAGAGTAGATAAACTTAGGACTTTATTAAGTCGTATACTTAATATATACTATTACTGTAAGCTTGCCTGTATTGAAAATGCTTGCTTCCTTGCTGGCCAATCAAACCATCTAATAGTTAGCCTTATATTCAAGTACATTTGAAATATAATACAGTGCAAAGAAACAGTTACTCATGAAAACGAACCTCCTAAAGTAAAACCTTGAATAATTAGCTAAACTCGAATGTAAATTAATATTAAGCCGACTTCATAAATTGATAATAGTTAATTATTGGATTTTAATTAATCATAAGGTGAAACTCTAATGATTCAAACTCGATAGATAACGACAAACTTCCACCCATTAATATGGGAGGGGAGATTATCATCAAAAGTGTCATGAATTGTTAACTTAGCACCGGACTTACTACTTAGATATAAATAAGTCACTTGTACCCATTCCCCCCCCCCTTTTTTTTTTTTAAATGGAGAGTAGATAATACAGTGGATGTGTTATCGGCAGCTCCAGTAACTCTCGCTTCTCCTATTTTGTCATTCAGTCCTCATTCAATGAGTGATTTTTCTGACAAAGGATGAAGAAAAAGCTGCTTAAAGGTCGGTAGTACTTGGTGACCAGTAGTCTGAGATGTCGGAAATTTTTCTGTCTCTGTCTGTCCTTGTGGCCATGTCACTAGTAAGGGTGCTGGAGGTAAACGTTTTGTCTGGGCTGACGTTATCCACCTGATAGTCAGGGACCCGAACCTTAGATTAACCACTAAGGAGGCTGTCCTATCAGCAGGCGCAAAGTACTGGGACTGTTGTATTGCCATTTGGTGAGTGGATCTGGACCATGCAGTAGTCTCTGGTGGGGCCTCTCGATGCCATACTAGTGGGTAATTGTTACGGCTTTACCTTTTCGTGTGCTACAAAAAAAAAAAAAAAAAAAATTTTCCTGTCTTTTTCTCTCTTACTTTCCCTCTCTGTACTGCTCTAACCAAGTATGCCGACCTATTCCACAAATCCCAAAACCTCAACATGAAATATCTCCAGAATAAAAACTCGATTAAACCTAGAACCCCATCTTCCAACGTAGACCCCTACTACCATGTCTCCTTCTCCAACATCAGTGGTCTACATTCCAACCTTCCAGAGGTTGAAACCCAATTACAGGAGACGAAACCGGACATATTATTTCTGAGTGAAACTGGAATAGGGCCGACCACTTCCCTAGATGAGTTCATAATTAACGGATACTCTAATTTAACAGCTAAATCTGACCCCCAAGATCACCATGGGCATGGAATATGTGCCTACATTAAGGATGGCTTCCCGTGTGGCAGGGATATCTCTAGAGAAGATCCTAATTTACCCTATATGTGCTTCAGGGTTGCACTTGCTAACACCACTGCATTTATATTTGCCCTCTATAGGCCCCACAACAGCGGAGTTACTATCTTTAAGAGCATATGTGAGAAAATAGACCACATACTGTCTTCACATGCCTCGGCTAACATCCACATCTGTGGTGACTTCAACGTCCATAACGTGAAATGGCTGACCCATTCAAATAAGACAGATGATGAGGGGAGGTTTTGTCATGATTTTGCCATTGCTTATGACCTCACTCAGATTGTTCGCAAACCCACCCGTGTGCCCGATACACCCAATCAATATGCAAGCCTCCTAGACCTTTTTCTCTCAACTTCCCCTGAGCTATGTTCATGTTCCGTTCATTCTCCTCTAGGATCCTCCGACCACTCCGTTGTATCAGTTAAGATAAAAATGAAATGTAAGAAGCCCCCAGACGTACCCCTCCACCGTACTGTATACCGATACTCTATGGCTGACTGGGATAGCTTCCGTACATTCATATCTGATTTACCTCTGCACTCCATGTTTAAAAAGGAAGTGTCCTCTATAGTATCAGATCTGACCGAATGGTTAATTGTAGGCATAGACCAATTCATACCATCTCAAAAATTCCAACAAAAACCTAACAGCAAGCTATGGTTCTCCCCAGAATGTGCTGCTGCTATCGCGCACAGAAATCACTTTTTCCATAGCTACCAACGTAATAGATGCACTGAGATTAAAGCTGCTTTCAGGAATGCCAGCAACCACTGTAAAAGAGTAATAAAAAATGCAAGAGAGCTATATGCCCAGTCTGTTAAATCCAATGTAGCTGATCAGCGGCTTGGTTCCCACCAGTTTTGGCAAATAACAAATAGGATCCTGAACAGAAGTGTGCATTCTATCCCAACCATTATCAATGGACCAGAGGTCATCTCGTCAGCGTCAGACAAGGCCAAACTATTTGCAAAGAACTTTGCAGCTAATTCTACCCTATGCGACGAAGGCCATCAACTCCCCATATTTCCTCCTATAACACAGAACAAGCTAGGTAACATACAAATATCCGTGCATGAGGTCGCCAAGCTAATCAAGAACCTAGATTCCAGTAAAGCAACTGGCCCTGATGGCATCCCAATTATAGTGTTAAAAAAGCTTCAACCAGAACTTGCTCCCATACTTACGAAACTATTTAAGCGCTGCCTTAAGGAGAAGTGCTTTCCGACTCCCTGGAAGACCTCATCAGTTTGCCCTGTATTTAAGAATTCAGGTGATAAGTCATCTCCCTCTCAGTACAGACCAATAAGTCTCCTGTGTGCTATGAGTAAGTTGCTGGAATCCATATTAAATAGGAAATAGTCAACCACCTCAGCAGGAATAACCTTTTTAGTGACACACAATATGGTTTCCACTCTGCAAGATCTACCGCAGATGTGCTGACGGTTATATCCCACAGGATTAGTGAATCTCTTGACAAAGGCTTCCTTTCTAGGGCAATTGCTCTTGACATATCAAAGGCCTTCGACAAGGTATGGCATAAGGGTCTACTTCACAAGATTTCCAGCTACGGTATAATTGGAAATGTTTTCTCAATCATTAAATCATTTCTCTCCGATAGGCTCATAAGAGTAGTGGTAGATGGACAAAAATCAGAGGCCTACAATATAAATGCTGGAGCCCCTCAGGGGTCAATCCTGGGCCCAACTCTCTTCCTGATCTACATCAATAACCTCCCTAAACACATACTTAAATCAATCGTTGACATCTATGCTGATGACACGACCATCTACGGCAACACATCAAAGGCTGTAAATGACAAAGTTCTCTCGGATTCTCTCTCCTCTGATCTTGAGAGCATGGTTCAGTGGGGGAAGACGTGGCTGGTTACCTTTAATGCATCCAAAACCAAACTCCTATCCTTACATCATCAACGCTCTGATCCCCATCTGGCATCAATTGTGATGGATGGCTCTTGTCTGGGTGAGGCCCCGTGTTTTGACAAGCTTCTGGGTTTGACCTTTACTCCTGATCTGAAATGGAACACGTACATCAAGTCTGTTGCCAAGGTCGCTGGAAAGATGGTGGGATCCTTCTACCGCTCCAGAAGATATCTCACTACTGATGCAATTCTCTATCTATATAAAAGCCAAGTACGTCCAAGGATGGAATACTGTTGCTATATCTGGGCAGGAGCTGCTAAAAACAGCCTATCCTGCCTTGACAGAGTACAAAATAGACTTCGTGGCTTAGTGGGGAATGCCCTTTTCTCTACCCTGCAACCTCTCTCCCACAGAAGAGACGTTGCGAGCCTATACTTGTTTTATCGTTATTTCCATAGCAAGTGCTCGTCTGAACTCCAATCTCTGGTCCCCCCTTGCCAATCTTTTACGAAAAACACCCGTCTAGCTGAATCCACTGTGAAAAATTTCCCCCACTCTATATCTGTGCCTAAATCAAAACGCAGATTCCATGAAGAAAGCTTCTTTCTTAGAACTGCACGCCTGAGGAACTCTGTTCCGTCTGCCTGCTTCCCACCGGACTACAACTTGGATGTCTTCAAGTCCAATGTTAACAAATTCCTAATGAACCGCCCCCTTAAGTAAACACTTCATCAAATCTCCACACTAACGTAATGTACTTGCAATAACCCTTATCTCTGAGTGGCTTCCGGGCCTTGATAAGTGGTGATCACTGTGTAAAAAAAAACAAAAAAAACAAGCTTAGTCTTAGCAGCATTGAATGTGACCATCTATTTTTGTCCCCATTCCACTACAGATTGGAGGTCATCCTCTAGTGTTTCTGCCATTTCCTTAGATATGTGTTCGTTTGTTTTCTCCTGTTATAGAGAGTGGTGTCATCAGCAAATATACCCATCTCCGAAACAATTTTATCGGGGAGGTCATTTATGAATATCAGGAATATCAATGGTCCAAGGATAGACCCCCGAGATACTCCTGCATTTATATCATATTGTTTAGATGTATGACCATCGAGGACAACCTGGATTTTTCTCTTGCTGAAGAAGGATTTAATTACATTATGTATTCTTCCAGTAATACCATATGATCTAATTTTCCTTAGAAGACCATCGTGCTATACCCTGTCAAAAGCCTTAGATATATCGAAGGCTACTGCTCTACCCTCCCCTGTTTTGTCCAGTGAACAGTATATACGTTCAGAGATTACAGTTAGGATATCTGCTGTGGAACGGGCTTGCCTAAATCCATATTGTTTGTCGATCAGGTGTTTAGCAGCTGTAAAGTGATGGACTAGAGCTTGATTAATTAAGGACTCAAATATTTTGGCGAAAAGCGGGAGAAGGCTAATGGGGCGATAATTTAATAGGTCGGTTCTTTCGCCAGAATTCTTGAAAACTGGTACCACAGAAATGGTTTTCTAGCAGTCAGGAAAGCAAGATTCATGAAGGCATTTGTTGTAAAGTTTGGAGAGAACTGGAGCAATCTCAGCAGATCATTTTTTAATAGCGCAGATGGGATGAGATCAGGTCCACATGCTTTGTAGGTGTCTAGGTATTTTATGATACCATATACCTGAGAAGGGATATATTTTCAAATCATCTAGTGATATATATATATATATATATATATATATATATATATATATATATATAAGAATAATGGAAATAGTATTTCGAAAAAATAGAGAAATAAAAAGGAACAAACTGAGTTATGTGTTCATCATCGGTTCATCCAGAGGAAGTCTCGAAATAAAGTGGAAACCTTGATGAACACATAACTCGGTTTGTCCTCCTTTATATATATATATTTAGCAAAAATGGTAATTATTAAAACCTGAGGAAAGTTCTCAATACTATTGCAGAGCAAATATATATTTTTTTATTACCGTAGTAGGAGGAGAAAGACGAGCAGTTAAGGATGTGGCGTTAACTTATAGACTCCTGCGGTTAGTTGTTGGATACATGTCATATGAAGTTTGACGCATTAAGGATCTATGCGGTTTGGGAGGGAGGGTGGGGGCATTGTTTGCAATAACTAAGATGCATCCTCTCAAAGCAAGCTTAGTTTCATTTTTTTTTTCTTTTTGTGCTTATTTTTCTAATCATAATAACCATTTCATTAAAATCTGATGAAGTTACTTCATTGTTGATATGATTTGGTAACTTAAACATGTGCAACTAAGCAGATAAAACGGTAATAAAAAAAAGAAAATATATATATATATATATACACACACACACACACACACATATATATATATATATATATATATATATAGTAATTTATAAAATATATATGGCGATTAAGCTACACTGAATATTCTGCGTTTCATCCAACTATAGGATTCGTCAGGCTTATGCGCATAAGCCTGACGAATCCTATCGTTGGATGAAACGCAGAATATTCAGTGTAGCTTAATCGCCATATATATTTTATAAATTACTAACTAGCTCTACCTACGTATTGAGCACTTTTGAAGTAAATACTTAAAGTTTACGCATAAATCTATACTTTCGTATATTAAATTTATGTGAATAAATAAAGTAGTTATATATATATATATATATATAGTCATTGTTTCTCACTCATGTCTCAGTATCAGGTTCTGTCATGAGTCCCAATCTTCACAGTTGATGTTTCCATTTTACTTGACAGTCTGTGACGAAATCGCTGTGGCCAGTGTTTACAGTGTAGGATGGAGGGAGGACAGGGTCGTTCACAGCACTCTCTTCTTGCCTATATATATAATACATTTCATATTGAACATGGAAGTGAAAGTTCGATCTAACAAATTAATTCATGAACAAACTAAATACTAACAAAATGTTGCCTAGGTTATCTCCCCTGCATTGTTAAATCTCTCTTAAATATCAATTTTCCGATTTGAAATTCAACAATTTAGAAATAAAAATCCTTAACTTAAATAAACATTTATATTTTAAAGTTGACTATCTATAAATCAAAATATATGAAATAAATTTTGATTTGAATTAATAAAAAAAATTATATTAATAAAATTGAAATAAAAAAAATGCAATAGGATAAAGTAAAAGTTAACTAAAAAACAAAAGCAAAAAACTACCCCCCCCAATGTTTTTATAACAATCCACCATAATGCACTCACTTCCGGTTCCTCCCATTTATCTGACAATCCAACACAGTAAAGAACTCTAAAAATACAAGCATAAAACAATCATTCAAAGCAGGATAATGTTAGATCAAGATCTTGGAACAAAATATAAAAATTAATGAATAAAATAATTAGAATGGCTTTGCTACTTCAATCAATTATTAATGCAGGCATTTTTAGTCATTTTTTTTATTTCATCATTATATGCGTTTTGACGTCTGTTTAATATTCTGATATGCATTAAAGGGTTTTAGAAATTAACTTCAAAACTAACCCATCTCTGGCTGTCTTTATTCATATTTCCTCCCATATTTTCCATGACCTTCTCCTCTGTCAACTGACCCTGCTATCTCAACTGTTCTGCATCTACTAACCCAAACATTCCTGTACATTCTTTCATCATCACCACCACCACCACCACCATCATGTGATTATTATAACAATTTATGGTAACAAAAAGGAAGAAACAAAATATCCCTGAATGTTATTCTGCAATTCTGAATTTTTGAGATGAGATATGAATTTTTGAGATGAGGTATGAATGTTTGAGATGAGGTATGAATTTTTTGAGATGAGGTCTGAATGTTTGAGATGAAATATGAATGTTTATATTGTTTTGATTGTTTGGACAATTATACTCATCTTGGGTGTTATTGGCAAAACGTTTCGGTCGTTGAAACCTACGACCTTTATTGGGTGTAAATCCATGTTAAGGAAAAGGGTGTTAGCTCAAACCCACAGTCCAATTTCTTACAATACAGACATTCTTGAATGTAGTTTCAAAGTAGCAATGCGCATGAAAAAATTGAAATTGCTGAACATATTTCAGTAATGGCATACATAGAAAGAACTTGATAAGCTAAGAAAGAATCTGTTTAAATTTTTTAAATCCGATTAAAATTAAGGAAGTTTTGACCATTTTTGTGCCTTGTTATATCTTTGTTAAAACACAAGGTTAAGCAATGAAATTTGCTATATAAATGTATTTTAATGCAAGGAATCAGAATATGCTACTGAAAATCTCCAAAAATTAACGGTTTTCAAATAATTTGTAGTAAATGTCCATAGATATGCTACAATTTCTTAAAAGTGTCATATATCCATTAAAATAAAAGAAGTTAGAGAACTCAAAGTTGAATTGTAAGGAATTTTATGTACAAATAACTGAAATCTAGGACTGTTTAGAAATGAATATATTGCAATATTTATTTGGTATTATTGTAGATTAGTACCTTCTGTTACCCCCCCCCCCTCTCCCCATCTGGCCACCTCTACAAAATATGTGATTTTATCTTATGGACAATTACGTCTAAACACCTTAAAAAACTTTTATGAAAGATCAACAAAAATTATTTTAAAATTTAATGTAAAATGATTTCCCATTTTGAACCATTCCAATGTTTTAGGGCAGTTAACCCATCTTTTTTTTTCTATGGTGGATAAATCTTGGGTGTTTTTTTGTTTTTTCTAAAAGGCGATTATATGTGATTTTAAGAGCGTCTTTATGCAATTATGAGAAGGTGGAGGAGGTTGCCACTCTGATTTTGTGTTAATGATAGGGCTAAGGGAAATTATGTATGAACATTCTGAAGACTTAATAGAAAAAAAAACGAACACTTTTAGGATTTAGAGTGAGGGTTGGTTTTACATAAATTTAATATAAAATAATTCACCATTTTGAGACCATTCTAGCGTTTTAGGACAGTTGAGCAATTTATTTTTTATGGGAGATTAATCATGTGCACTTTTCTTTAAGAAAAGGGTCTTCTTTTTTACGCTTATATGTAGCTTACTGAGGAATTTTGTTTGGTAGGAAGTTCTGCCATTCAAACTTTGCATTATTGTTGGGGTTAAGGTTTTAGGAGGAGGAGGCTTGCTACTCATACCTTGGGTTAGACATAGGATTAAACAAGTTTTTCTTTTGTTAAGAAGATATTTGACACCCATTGTGAAACTACAAGAATTACGACAAACAGACAAAGATAAATATCATTTAAAACTTACGGAAAATATGACCTTTGGAAAAGTATCCAGTATTTTTTGTCTCACTTATTTAAATATAAAATAAACAACTTTCTGCTAAAGCTGACAAATTGTACACAAATTTTGAATGAATTTGATTTTTATTTTTAATTATATTTCATGTCTTTTTCTATTTTTATTTCTTAACTGAACACCTACAAATATTTAAATATCGATTATGCATTTTTATTTTTTGATAATCGGATAGATTAGTTTCCATTATTGTGATTATAATCCACTGAAAACATTTTAAAAAGGATGAAAATTAAAAAAATATATACAGGGGTTGTATCACTCGTACATGTTGATTTTCAGTATTATGTGAGTAGGTCTAATTATAAAAATATATAGCTACACAGAATTTTCTATGTTTCATCCAAGCTAAATGTAGTCACCCCCACGATTAACGAATATCTTGTTATATCATTGCTTATACAATTATTTTATGAATATCATGTTACGAAATTACCTAAGTTGTCTCCCCTTGATTGTTAAAAAAATAAAATTCTTTAATTTTAATGAAAATTTATATAAAAAATTGACAATCTCTAAACACACACGAATTCAACTTATTTAAATTCATCTGTGTAAAATATTGATTTGTTTTTAGTTTTAATCAACAAATTATTGCAGTAAAAAAAAAAAAAAATGAAGTAGCATAAACTAAAATGAAATTAAAGAGAATTTAATTTTGTAAAAAATCCATCATGATGTTTCAGAAAAAAAATTTAGGTTAAAATCCTGAAAGAAAAATTAAAGTACACTGGATATTTATTATAAAACAAAATGAAGTTGAAATTTTTGAAAAATTTGGTCTTAATTTAGTTTTTAATTGTTGTTTTTAAATGAATGCAATCTGACTCTTGCACTGGTTTGTAAATGATTGATAAATAGGGTCAGCCCCTCAAAAATTCTCATTCTGAGGAATTTCCAAGATAATTATGATTTTTATAGTTTAATTTTAAACTCTGTTTTCAAAATACTCTCATTTAAAAATATCTGAATAATTATTAGGATTTTTTTTTGCTGCATGAAATGTAGTTTTAAAAATTTTATTCCATTCCAAATGATCATTAAGCTACATGGCTTATATAAAATTATATTTAATGAGGTGATGCTTTGTTAATTTCATTTTTTTTTTCTTTTTCGTTTCAGTGGACTGGATGCTTTTGGACGTGTGTGGGATTTACGCACTGGTCGGTGTATAATGTTTTTGGAAGGTCATTTGAAATCTGTACTAGATATTGATTTTAATGTTGATGGGTAAGTTTTGATCGATTTTCTTTGATTACCAGGTAAATTCTTAAGGTAATTGTAAACAAAATAGCAGTTCTTTCAACCAATTGAAAAAAAGAAAGAAAGATATAATGCATACAAGGTCCTGGATGTGACCTTAAACTATATCTGATGGTGAGGCTCCAGCTTACGGGCTTTGGGGAGTGTGGAGCGACCTTTTAATTGCTATTGCTCCCAGGTCCATTCTGACCCGGAGTGGTAGTACCGATTAGTGTCCCAACTATTGGTTAAATAGAAACCAACTTGAAAAAAAAAAAAATATTCTATTAAAAAACTTTTTCTTCAAAATCACTGAATTCGGCATTAAATAACCTGAAACGGATTAGTATGCCGTAAAACAAAGACAACCAACCAATAATGCATTCAAGGACAATTAGTGAATTGTATTTAGGGAAAATTCAAAGAAATGCAATCAAACGTAAAAAAAATGCATTTTAAGAGGAACATCCAGCATCCATATGCTCCTATGATTTCAGAAACATTTTTATCGCTCAGAATTGTTTAAACAAGGAACAAATTGCATGCATCAATTGTTGCCAGACATTTCATCTTTCAAAACTCATCCTTACCAAAATTTGACAATACTACAACTGCTGTAACGCTACACACACATGCACTTCTAATAGGTTGTAGAACACCTGTGGATAATAATTTCATCAATGTTATTTCATGTACATATCTTATTTTTATTACAATGGTCTGATTCTTTGTTATAATATCGAAATACTGAATTTCAAGTAAAACCAATGGTATTTACTTGTCATTAGCAAAAATTAAGTTTTGCTAAATTGGACGAAAAAATAAATTGGTCAAAGATTTTCAGTTTTCAGAAAATATTTATCTCCCTTTTGTCATCATTCTTTTTTTGTAAAACTCAATTTTTGCTAATTGTTTTCGAAAACTAATTTCATTAATAATTAATTTTCTATCGTATCATTTTCTGTCATTTTTGGATATCTATATATTAATACGATAGCGTGTGTATTATTTTGTGTGTCATGCTTACGTCTTTTTTCTTCCGAGTGACTATCATTTAATTGTTATGACCTTCCATTTCTTGTAATAAGTTTTGCAAGAATTCTTCATAAGTTTTGGTTTCGATTACATCTGAAGGAACTCAAGTTTGCATATATATATATTTATATATATATATATATTTTTTTTCCTTCATAAGTTTTGGTTTCGGTTTCGATTCAAGCTGATGCACCCAAGTCATAATATATAATAATTAATAGAAAATTGATTTTATAATAAAGAGCTACAATAATATCAGAAAGTCTCCATTTATGCTGAACATCCACAGAATGCCAATATCAATATATTACATATGAAAGTACTATATGAAAGAGTCAACTGTGGAATTTCTACAGGTCCCGTGAGATTTTATTACTGCTACATGACAATTAAGTAGATACCATTGGTTTGCCTTGAAATTCAATATTTTGACACAAACAAAATATAACAACTTTTTTTTAAAATCACTTTTTACAAAAATTAATTTTGGTTTTTATTTTTTCAGCATTTTACACAAAATTTTATCGGCATAAAAATGTATTTGCACTTTTTAATGTCAAATTTCTCATGACAGAATGCATGAATTTATTTTCATTTCAGTTATCACATTGCAACGGGGAGTGAGGACAATACAGCCAGAATCTGGGACATTCGTCAACGCAAATGTGTCTACACAATCCCTGCTCATACAAACCTTGTGTCACATGTCAAATTTCAATGTAAGTATATCTTGAAATCTGAATTTATCGACTGTTTTAATCAAGTGAAAAATTTGACATTAACAGACTATTGATCACAGATGAAATAGAAAATAAAAAATATATTGTTGGTGCTTCTATATTATAATGATGAAAAAATATTAACTTTCAAGTGAAACAAATGGTACGTACATAATTGTTGGGTCTCAAATAGTAACATATCCAAAAATTATTAAAAACGATCAAGTAGAAAAATAATTATTAATGAAAAAAGAAATTTGTAAAATCTGTATTACACTTACTAAAAAAAATTCATAAGTTGACAGGAGAGATAATTAAGTTCTGTTGCTTACGTCACGTGATAAACGTAATTCAAAATATTGGACAAATTTTATTCCTCAACTTTATCGAAAACAGTTTTTCATTAATAATTATTTTTCTACCCTATCGGCTTCTATAATTTTTGGATATATTACTGTTTGTGACATGACAATTACGTAAGTACCATTTGTTTTACTTGAAATTCAATATTTTTTCCGTTTGTATAATATAGAAGCACCAAATTATCTTTTTATATCTTACCCATACCTTCTGCTCATGAATCTCAATTGTATTAACAGCCTTCTAAACCTTTACTCAACACAAACATATTTTTGTCATGCCTCTTTTGAGGATCATGTCCCCTTTTCACTTTTTAATGTAGCTTCTAAACAATAGTGCATGAATCATCATCATCATCTGTTTTACATGCTGGCATGTGTTGGACAGCTTTTAGAAATTGACTTTCAAACTTATCTCTTGTCAGATTTCTTGGAAGTCATTTTCTTAACTGTGGCAAGATTTTTATAGCCCGGATGCTGTAACTGATGCCAATTCAACGTAAATATACATTCATCAAATTCTGTTAAATATTTCATCTGATAGTTCCCAAAATATGAAGCTATAATGCATCGTCAGTCTTCTAAACCTCAAACTTACACACATACACACTGAAGTGTTGAAATTAAAATTTACTTTTTAACTGCTGAATACCGTTAAATGTTTGTGCAAAAAAAAAAAATTTTTCTTTGGCTTGCAATGTTCTTAACACATGCAAAAAAAAAAAGGCAATCCTTTTTCTTTTCCTGTTTCAATGTTTGTAGAAAATCTTTCTTTCTTCTCACTGACATGTGAATTAACTGTACGTTCAAACGACTGAAACGATTCAAAAAAAGAAATGTTCTTGCCAATGAAACAAATAATGCCTTTTTATATTCGACTCAAATTTGACTGTGAATTTGCATATGTCACCTTTTCGTTTCCAATCGGTCGGGTTTCGAGTTCAAGTGCTGGTGATTTTTTGCAATACGCACACGCTACCATTGGATGCGTGTTTCCATGGCTGTTGTCACACACCGAGACATATTTTTTGGTTTTTAGCATGAAGAATGTGAAGAATGCAAACTTTTTTCTAAAAAGAAAATACATAAATAATCAATGACCTGCATTTGACAACAATACAGGTTTATAACAGTTTATATGCCACCCACTTGTTAAGTGAAACAAATGATTGTGTGTGCTGTGCTTCAATATCGTTCACGGTGTGAATATTCGGCCATGTTTATCTTCCTTCTTGTAAAATAGTAGAATAGCTTCCCGCATCCCTTGTACTTCGTGTAATGATGTATCCATAAAAGAGTGCTCAATACCAAAGTAGGGCAAGATATATTTTTTATCTGTTTTGCATAAGCATTAATATGTCACTAATGCAGAAAGGACTTTCAAAACCTCAAATATAAGGTCACTCTTTAAAAAATACCCATTCACCTCCAAATGCTAATCATGGAATCAGCAATAAAATTTATGATCATTTCTGCCAGCCAACCATAGTCTACATTTAATTGACATATAATTTACCCTAACCCTAATCCTAACCCTAACCCTAATCGTAACCAAAGTCTATGGCTAATTTGTCAAATTTCAGTCACAATTGTCTAACAATGTTTTATTGTTGTTTAGTGAAATGTTCAAACACTTTGTGTTCTTAGTAGAAGATGTGATCCTGAATAGGCTTTACAGACCCTGAGATTTTTATCTGTGGAGTTTTGTCAAACATAATGTTTTACTGAAAAAGTTTTTACAGTGAAAATCAAGTAACAATTTTGCATCTTGTATCTAGATAAAGCAAAAACTGTTGAACTTTCTTTTCCAAACAATAACTGGTGTGCACAATCTGACCGAAACGTTGCACAATAAAACTCAAGATGAGAACAATAGTCCGATCAAAACAATATAAGCAATCCTCATCTAAAAAACTCAGAACTTTAAGTATGGATTCTGTTTGTATCTGTACATCCCCTGATTTTTAAAAAATTGTTTTTTATTCATTTTTTTAAATAGCTTTTAAATTGTTATTTTTTAATTTTTATTATTTAAAAAAAATTTTTTTTAATTTCTATTAATTTAAAAATTTGTTTTTGGTTTTTTAATTGTTTTTTTTTTTAAATTAATTTTTTTAAATTGTTTTTTGTCAAATTCAATTTTTCAGCCGACCATGGCAATTATCTTGTGACGTCGTCTTACGACAATACAGCAAAAGTGAGTGTTTTTATTTCCCCTCCCAAAATATTTTCTCTTCTATCAGACAACATATCATCACACATATTTTGTTATTCAATTTTTAAAATTTTCTGATGATTATCTATTAAGTGTGCAGCCATAATTACGTTGGCAATCTGTTTCTGTAAGATCATCAAAGTTGAGCAACATTCAGCTAGGTCAGTACTTAGATAGGTGACTATTTGAAAATGTCAAGTGATAAATCCAATGTTAGTAGTATTACAAGTTGAGCGCTTACTAATAATATGCAACTATAACAAACAGTTCTGTGTTGTTTATGATCTGCATCAACAAGACATTTGCTGATGATAACATTTTAAATCCATTAACCATCTAAATTTTCCAAGTATTAAAAAAATTACTTGTTCAATTTTTCGCAGAGGTGTGGGGATCACATGTATAAGTTTAATACAAATACCCACATGCACACACTTGTGTTTTTGACCATATAATTTTAGGTGAGTTGTCATCGCCAAATATAATTTTGGGTCAATTGCAATTGCTGTCTCTAAATGAAAATTTCGAAAATTCTCAATTTTGAGCATTTTTATGTTATACTCTTCGATTTCTAATTTCTCAGAAATATGAATATTTGTTAATATTAAAATCATTTATTTAAGATTTACTGAAACTCTAAAAATAATGTTGAATATTTTATAATATTAAAATCATTTATTTAAAACTTAATGAAATTTAATAAAAAAAATTGAATATTTTTAAATACTGAAATAATTTATTTAAAATTTACCGAAACACAAAAAATATTATGCGAAAATATAATTAAAGTTCAAGATATTCAAACTTGTGATTTTAAAAAATTTTTTCTATGAAGACTTTTCACCTAAGCGCGTTTTGCATCTGCTGATTTCATTGTTAGAGAAAGTGCAATGAGTAGATAGTCCCATTACTTTTCAGATACATCCTATACTTAATTGTATCCTGTGCTTCAT
The DNA here is from genome assembly GCF_053919585.1 of Euprymna scolopes. Taxonomy (NCBI): domain Eukaryota; kingdom Metazoa; phylum Mollusca; class Cephalopoda; order Sepiida; family Sepiolidae; genus Euprymna; species Euprymna scolopes. The sequence continues at coordinate 5,073,158 of NC_136483.1, read as the reverse complement.
CTGCCATTAAACAAGTGACTTTTCACTGTTCAATCAAGTCTTGTGTTTTAAACATCATTTTGTCTACAATCATGTTTTAAGCTGTCACAAATCAGTGCAATATTCCTATTTTTTTTTTCCTTAAATATGGTTATGGCTAATGATTAACCGTTGCTTTTAAATCTGCAATTTTCTTTTCTCTTCTTTCACCAGATCTGGGCACATCCGACTTGGTCTCCAATGAAAACCTTAGCCGGACATGAAGGAAAAATTATGGGTTTGGACATTTCACCTAATTTGAAATATTTGGCATCATCATCATATGATCGCACTTTTAAGTTGTGGGCTTCAGAAGGCATGGGAGGATTGTGATTGGATTTGAGCAACAGTTTTTTTTTTTTTTTTTAAGAATTCCCCCCCTCCCTCCAACACTTCAGAATCTAAGAAAAAAAAATAATAAAAAATGCAGAAAAATTTGTGAGTTTTGCGTTATAATCTGAAAGATTTATTTTCAGGCCGAGTTTATTTTAAATTAGAGATATATATTGCCTTACCATGGAAAATTTATTTTTCAGTTTAATTTTATTACTTTATATATATATATTCTAGCATTTCAGCCCAGGTGTTTGGAGGTGTATGTTGAGCAAAAAAAAAAAAAGTGGTAGTAGGAAGGCAGGCTTGAACCCATACCGCAAAGGAGGAAAAGAACGTGAAAAAAATGTGACATCTTTGCTGTTACGACCACTGCCAAACTGGAAGTGACGTAGGTTTGAATTAAGGCTAGACAATCAAACAGAGGGGATGACTTTCGGCAATATTGATAAAAAAAGCGACCCGTCACTGTAGAAAAGTGCCCGGTTAAAGGTGAAGAAATTAATGTTTTTAGCCAATTTTTCGATATTTGTTATCTGAAAGGTCGAGCTTCAAAACCATACTGATCTTGTGAAACTCTGTCGCCGCTGTCGAAAGTTTTAGGCAGACATGCAAACATACATACATTTATATATTGATAGCTTAAATTTTCAACCCAAACCGATTAAAAAGCTTGCCCTATCTCTGAATACCCTTTATGTAAAATTTCAAATGTTTAGACCAGAAATTGTCTGAGTAATTTGGTAGAGACCACAGTGGTCAATTTTTTTAAAATTGTGACCCCTATTATGACCCCTTAACATTTATTGTTTTGGACTCAAATCAAGTTATAAAGTTAGATCCATGTCCAAGGAACCTATATCTAAAATTTCAAGTGTTTAGACCAAAAATTGTCAGAGGAGTTTGGTAGAGTTCTCAAAGGTCAAATCAAACCAATTACAAAGATTTTCCCAAATCTCCATACCCTGTATATCAAATTTTGAGTCTGTAGACTGAAAATTGACAGAGATATTGTGTTGGGAAATGTACACAGACAGACACTTTCACTTATATATATATATATATATATATATATATATATATATATATAAAACTACTTCATTTACTCACATAAAATTAATATACGAAAGTATAAATTTATGCATAAACTTCAAGTATTTACTTCAAAATTGCTCAATATGTAGGTAGAGCTAGTTAGTAAGTTATAACTCCACACTGGACCCTTCCAACCACCCCCTACCTGACTTTCCTATGCGGACAGACGCCACGCTAGACGATCTGAAAACCATCCCTGCTCGGGTGCATGCTATCATAAAAAACCTTGACACTTCAAAAGCATGTGGACCCGATCTTATCCCAGCTGTGCTATTAAAAAAGTGCTTAGCCGAAGTAGCTCCAGTTCTCTCCAAACTCTACAACAAATGCCTTAATGAAGCTTGCTTTCCGGGCTGTTGGAAAACTGCTTCTGTTGTAACAGTATTCAAGAATTCTGGCGAAAGGACTGACCCATCAAATTATCGCCCCATTAGCCTCCTCCCACTTTTTGCCAAAATATTTGAGACCTTAATTAACCATGCTCTAGTCCATCACCTTACAGATGCTAAACTTCTGACTGACAAACAATATGGATTTAGACAAGCCCGTTGCACAGCAGACATCCTCACTGTGATCTCTGAACGTATATACCATTCTCTGGACAAAGCGGGGAAGGGCAGAGCAGTAGCTCTAGATATATCTAAGGCTTTTGACATGGTATGGCATGAGGGTCTCCTCAGGAAAATTAGATCATACGGTATCACTGGTAGAATACTTAACATAATTAAATCCTTCTTAGATAAGAGAAAAATCCAGGTTGTCCTCGATGGTCGTACATCTAAACAATATGATATAAATGCGGGGGTGCCCCAGGGTTTTATCCTTGGACCTCTATTGTTCCTGATATTCATAAATGACCTCCCCGACAAAATTGCCTCTGAGCTGGGTATATATGCTGATGACACTACACTCTATGGCAGGCATGACAGGAAGACGAATGAACACATTTCTAAAGAAATGGCAGAAACACTGGAGGAAGACCTCCAATCTGTAGTGGAATGGGGACATAAGTGGTTGGTCGCGTTCAATGCTGCCAAGACTAAACTAGTTTCATTCAATAATTACAAGAAACCCTCTCTACCACCTATAGCAATGGCCAACGACTCTTTATCTGAGAGTACATCTTTCAAACTCCTTGGCCTAACGTTCACAGGAAACATGAGTTGCAACAATTACATTGAAGGCATTGCCAGGGTCGCTGCAAGAAAGGTGGGCTCTCTCTACCGTGCTAGAAAACTACTAACACCCGAAAGTATCCTGTACCTCTATAAGGCCACCATTCGCCCATGTATGGAGTATTGCTGTCACATCTGGGCTGGTGCATCTGCTACTAGTCTCTCGCTCCTTGACAAGGTTCAAAAGAGAGTCGCAAACCTGATAGGCCCTGAACTGGCATCTAAGCTTCAGCCTCTGTCCCATCGACGAAATATTGCATCCCTCTGCCTTTTCTACAAGTATTTTAGTGGTGAATGCTCTGACGAACTGCAAGCACTTGTGCCCCCACGACGTGAGCACCCTCGACAAACCCGACAGGCTGCAAAATCCCACCCCCACACTGTAGAGATCCCTAGATGTAAAAGATTTTTTACTCCAATAGTTTCTTCCCCAGAACCGCTAGACTCTGGAATTCCATTCCAGGTCCCTGCTTCCCCAACAATACTGACGTGCAGAAGTTCAAGTGTAACGTGAACCGACATCTTGCTGCCCAAATCCCTACATAGTACCCCAGTAGTTGTTGCCCTTGATAGTAGCCCCCTACACCAAAGTGGCAATTTGCCTTGTTTGGGGTGAAAATGTAATAAAAAAAAAAAAAAAGAAGAAAAAAGCTACACTGAATATTCTGCGTTTCATCCACTCTAGGACTCTTCAGGCTTACACACATAAGCCTGAAGAGTCGAGTGGATTAACCGCTGAATATTCAGTGTAGCTTAATCACCATATGTATTTTATAACTTACTATATATATATATATCTATATAGATATATATATATATCTATATAGATATATATATATATCCCGATTTCGAATCTTGCTAGATTCAGCCACTCTGATGAGTCATGGATGACGAAACAGGTGTCAGTGGATAATTATATTTTAAAACAATATATATGCCGCTCGCTATATGGGGACACCAAATTGGTTAAAGAGAAAATTATTCCCAACTCGCATTTAGGTAAAAATGCACTTTGGTAAATGATTGAATTCATTCAAAACATATCACTAAAACCAAAACAAACAACATCTATATATATATATATATATATTTTTTTTTTCTTCTTCCTCTTTTTCACTGATTTTTTTCTCTTTTTCTTCACTGATTTTTCTTAATTAATTCGCCCAACATAACCAGCATCGCCCTGACATTTAAATTGATATACAATATTGCTATTTTGGATGTAAGGCAAACTATCCTTGCGAAAAGATGGAAAAGCAGGTCTCGTAGTATATACCAAATGCAAGGACACAGAATAAAAGCAGTCATAAATACTTCTGTGAATCTGTTTGGAAAATCTATTACTCTGGCCAACATCCTTGCATCTTTTGACTCGTATAAACCAGCATGTTCCATCAAAGATCAGACAAGGGAGGATGGGGTCTGGTGGTCTCCCTCCTTCTGCAGCCTTGGACTCTGCTATTGGCCAGCATTTGGTTGACAACCCGTGCTGTGCCGATAGATATAAACTTCTGCAGGTGTAGCTAACTCCAGAAACCATTTAAAGATTTTGGAGTCTGTCTCTATTGTGGTGCGTCAACCTTCTTTGTGCTGGAAAAAGGAAACATTCAACGCATTGTTTCTCTTTGGGGAACTTTGAATCTTTTCTCCCGTTTTTTGTTTTTTTTTCCCCCCTCGTTGTGCCAATATTTCAATCGTTTTTAAACATTAATAAATTTATTTTAGTGTCCCTATATTTTTGGCACATTCAATAAGTTCCCCATTAGAACTCTTTATTTTCGATATAATATTATTTTGTACGCTATTGATTTTCTCCTGATGAGATGATAGCCGAAAGAGCTCTTGAGAAACTTCCGCCTATTTTATTCAAAACTGTATATAAATTCTGTACCTCCAAACATTTATATATATATATATATATATATATATATATATATATATATATAGCTGTCCCCCCCTCTAATCTTAGAAAGGTCCTCGTGGACAACACAAGGATTTTGCAACGAGAAAGTAATTGTAAAAATTAAAAATACTTGAAGCACTATATATAAAAACCCAGCACCCATCTATAAATAGCATTAATTTTGAAAGTAGCAATAATATGCTGAAATGTGAAGCATAACCAGTATACGACTGGTTTTACGATTAATTGGAATTGGAAATCATAAATATCAGAACTTTTTGAGGAATCAAAATTGGAAAAATCTATGTTTTTGATGCCAAAATCAATTCCTTTAATGATCTTTTTTATTTAATTTGATTAAAACAAAATCCTACACTACTGGTATTAATAATAAAATAAATATTTATTAGTTTTAAACAACCAGTAAAGCTAAAATCACCCCTCTACAAGTGTGTTTTTACATTTGAGATAATATCTGCACATTTAACACGTTTTTATGGTAATTTGGAAAATAAACAATTTTATAATTAAATATTTTGAGATTTATAAAGAATCAATTGGTAATTGTAGCAAAATCAGGAAAAATAGTGGAATCGTCCCATCACTAAAATATATATATATTGACTCTATCATTCTTATTACGTTTCTGAATTTTTTGAGATGAGGATTGATTATTCGTATTATTTGGAATATTCAGGCTATTGTTCTCATCTTAAGTGTCATGTCCACAATGTTTCAGTCGATGTAACCTCTGACCTTCTGCAGGTGTATCTTTTTGAACTCGGGAATCTGGATGGAATTTTGAATGGAACACTTTATTCACAGGAGTAGCATGCTCTCGTTCCATCAGCCATGACTGGATAGAAGTCGTAAGTAATTTGCAATTGTATTTTTTCAGTCAACAACACTGAGAATTGAACTTTCAACCTTCAGGAGAATATCACTTTTATAATTGATTTTTCTAACCCGATTGCAGCACTTTTCCAATTATCTTCCTTTTCTTAGTACTTGTACTTTTGGTATACATCATCCGACATCTGCACGCCACTTTATATGTGTGTTTAAAACTAAAAGTGAGCTCTTCTAATGTTCGACACATAAAACCTCCATAAATAATCCTTCTCTACTGCTTGTCCTATAATTGTCTTTAGCCGTTCACTCTTCAACGTGGGATACAAACAACACGATGTACACTGGCCTGACATATATCAGCTTTATGGAGCTGTGACCTTTATCAGAGATTCATTAAGATTTGTCAACAGGCAAACTCCAGCATTTCCATGCAAATGTCATTCCTATGATTATTGTTGCAATCTTTCTGATAATATTCTATGCCGTTCACGTCGCACTTGTTGAAAAAACATCTGTGGCCAAATATCTATTTCAACCATTTTTTGTTGTTGTTTTTTTTGCTTTTTTTTTGTTTTATTGTATTTCGGTGAATGTATGTGGCATATCTCTAAACATTTTTTTATTGAATTAAAAAACATACAAAACAATTCAATTAGTCAGTGATTTTTAAGATTAAAAAAAAATTTATTTATTCAGATGGGGTTCGGATTTCATTGTAAGTTGAATGTAAAATGGTTCAACTACATGATATTTATTGACCTCGAATCTGTTTAAAAATCTATAATGATTGGCTGTTATCCATTCACAATTATAATTAGGATTTAATAGAATGTTCGTCTGATTTCATAGACGGCATTGAAGGATAATAGAAATACTTTTGCTGAAAAAAATGTCTAAGAGTCAATCTTTATAAAGGATACTCTGCGTCTTGAAAGGTTTATCAAGCAGGGTGGAACAATAAAATAGTCACCCTAGAAAAAACGACATGATTCCATTTCCGTTTGATGAAATCTGGTTTCTTTTGTTGTTGCGGATCATCTACTAGTTGGCCAGTTGTGTACAATGGAGCCTTCTATCATGTCTGCCTTGTGGCCAGAGAATGAAATGTGCAACATCTGATTCTTTTCATTCAACCTTTTGACAAGTTTATGACTACCATATTGGCATTTATTATCGCTTGAAAAATGGTACACAGTAAAGATACACACAAAAAAAGTGATTTTGAGCTCATGTCAAGATGGCTGACAATTTAGGAATAGAAGGTGCTTGATAAGCAAGACGCTCGACCCAGATGTGTTAATCGATACTAATCTTGCTGGGAAGTATAATCAATACTAATTGTGATTTTCTTCAAATCAACGTTACAGAGTAATTGTATAAATCAGCCTTGCATAACATTTCACCAATAATAGTCATTAGCTCTTCACTCTTTTACAGTCAGGAGACAGAAATGAAGTGAACTGACTGATATGTCATTCACAACAGATGAATTAATGTTCGTCAACAACAAAGAACTTTATTCGTTTTAAAATACCAGTTCCAACATTTAGACATGATAGAAGGCTCAAATGAGCACTTGCCATGAAAATAACGATAAAGCAGAGACAGGCTCGCAACATTTCTTCTGTAGGAAAGAGGTTGCAGGGAAGAGAAAAGGGCAGTCCCTACTAGGCTACGAAGTCTATTTTGAACTTGTCAAGGCAGGATAAGCTTCTTCTAGCAGCTCCTGCCCAGATGTGGCAGCAGTACTCCATCCTTGGACGTACTTGGCTCTTATACAGGTAGAGAATTGCATCAGCAGCGAGATATCTACTGGAGGGGCAGAATGATCCCATGATTTTTCCAGCAGTCTTGGAAACGGATTTGATGTATATGTTCCATCTCAGATCAGGAGTAAAGATCAAACCTAGAAGCTTGTCTAAACATGTAGCCTCCCCAAAACGAGAGCCATTCATTTCAATTGATGCCAGACAGAGATGGGAGCATTGATGGTTGAAAGATAGAAGTTTGGTTTTAAATGCATTAAAATTAACCAGCCACCTCTTTCCCCATTGCACCATGTGATCCAGATCAGAGGGGAGGGAATCAGAAAGAACTTGGTCGTTTACGGCTTTTGAAGTGTTGCCAAAGATGATAGTGTCGTCAGCATAAATGTCTACGAATGATCTTAGGATGTGATTTGGGAGATCATTGATGTAGATCAGGAAGATAATTTGGCCCAGGATGAACCCCTGAGGGACTCCAGCATTAATACTGTGAGCTTCTAATTTCTGTCCATCAATCACTACTCTTATGAACATATCAGAGAGAAATGATTTAATAACTGAAAAGACATTTCCAGCTATACTGTAGCTGAATATTTTGTGGAGTAGACATTTATGCCATACCTTATCAAAGGCCTTTGATATGTCAATTATATATATAAAACTTTTGATATATTAATTATATATATAAATTTTTTTTATAAAATCAACAGTAGGTTCTCTACAGTGCAATGTAGATTACAATACGGTGAGGCATGTGACACTTCCTCCTGGTGAACCGTAGTCGGTCCCCAACTAGAGCAGGCAATTGATAAATTTGATTGAAAAATGATCAATTTCAATGATTTCGATGACAATAAAAGTATTGGGACTGTGGAACATTTGTTGATCCTCATTCAATCCAGGGCAACGTCGGGTCTCCCCACTAGCTTTACTATAAGCTTGAATGATGCAATGCTTCCCCCCCCTCCCAATAATTTTGTAAAAAAAATGTTTGTTCTAAATCTTTTCATGAGAATACTAATTCATTTAAAAAATAAAAGAAAAATGTAAAGATAAAAGCAGAAGACGAAACCATTTTGTTTTAAACCAGTTTCGAGAATAAGCAACCTATACAATCGGTTTTGAGAATTATACTTTTCTGTTTTATTTGTGAGTTTTAAGTCATACCCTTTAATTTGCAGGTGTTTTTATATCTCACAGATTTTGTAAAAAAACAAAAAAAAACACCATTTACCATTGGCTGTTAAAGTAGCTTCCCACGAAGGAGGAAGTATCTAGGGAATATCAAATTCACAAGTGATCTCCAGTTGCATCTATACAGATTTTATAAGTTTGACTACAAATTAAGTCTTGGACGTTGTAATCCAATGACAAATATTCTGAGTAGACATAAAAAAATATAATCCGGTTTTTAATTTTGAAATAGTTAAAGCAGACGATTTTCTTTAATTTCAAATGATTGCGATTGATTAGTTAACTAGAGTCATGTGAGGCAAGTCCTTAATTGTGATTGGTATCATAAAATGTGCCATCCCGTTTCTTTGCAAAATAGAATATTCTCCCCTACTACTTTTAAATTCAGGGTTCAGCGTTTAAATTAAAAAAAAAAAAAAAACTAATTAATTCAACAACGGAGTTATCTTTATCACAATATTCCTTTGTCTTCCAAACATCTAACAGACAGACAAATTTTGTCTTTTATATATAGAAATTTCTTTTTGTATCAGATATTTTGTTGAACTGTAATATGCGATATTTAATATATAATGGTAATTAGCTTAGATAATATTGTTTTTTCTGGCCTCATATGTCGCCAATCACATCGGACACTTGTCCACCATTTTTTTTTTTGACAATAACAACCCATCCAGCTCGCAACAGGTGATTCACCGACCTTTCTCGCCAGATTGTCAGCTAGAATAGAATGCAGTGAACATTGGCATTCGATCACCATTACAGTATTTTAGGTCATTTGCTTTGATGTACATATAAATAGTTGCAGTTACATATTCTCATGCTGTAATTAAGTGTAAAGTGTCACATGATCTTGCTCATGGGCGGATATTTATATCGATAAAAGTAGGGTAGTTTGCTTAAAGCATTACTGATAAATAGATGTATAGCTATTTAATAAAGCTGTTTGCAATGTGGGAATAAGACATGAAAAACAAGATATAACTGAAAAAAATATATGCAATATTTTTCTTCCAACAATTTATATATATATATATATATATATTAACCGGAAATTCCATGGAATGAAAAATATATTTAATCAACAAATATGTGTTGGTAAAACTGATATTTTTTTTTGGGTAGTGCAAAAAATGAGTTTTTTGAACAGAAAAACTAGCAGACAGACAAATTTTGTCTTTTATATAGAGAAATTTCTTTTTGTATCAGATATTTTGTTGAATTAATTATATATTAAATATGCAATATTTAATATATAATGGTAATTAGCTTAGATAATATTATTGTTTTGTCTGGCCTCATAAGTCCCCAATCACATCGGACACCCCTCCACCATTTTTTTTTTTTTGACAATAACAACTCATCAAGATCGCAACAAGTGATTCACCGACCTTTCTCGCCACACAGCAAATATGAGTTAAATTTCTGTGAATATAGTGTCCATTTTATTTTAAATATAGAATTGACCCAAAATCAGATGAATTAATAAGTACTAGTAAATATTCAGAAAGTTGTATTGTGTTACATAGTTCAATACAAATAATAAAATCATATTGTAAGAGAAAAATCTTTAATTTACTCGTTTTGTTCAACACCTCTTAGCAATATTCTTTTTTGTTGTGTTTCTATCGGATGTTTGCTTTTTTACGTAATGTTTTTTTTCTTCCGTGCACGCCAAAATTACTACGAGTCCTTTACTCACACCATGACAGTAATGATCACATATTATAATGATATTCGAAAACATGGCTACATCAAAGGGAGGCCACTCTCATAGTCTTGTCCAGGGTTGCCAGACTGGACTTTTTAAAGCAAAATTTTGTGCATTTGGCTTTTTTAGTTCAGCTTCCCAAAATCATATTTGGCGTTTTTGAAAGCGTAACGTATGGACTATGGAAATAACAAGCAGAATATTATGTAGATTAATTTTTTTTTCATTTTTATTTTTTTCATTTAATTCTTTTTTTTCATTTTTTTTTTCATTTTTTTTTTTTTTCATTTTATTTGTTTAATTTAATGTTAATTAGAATCCAGGATAATGGAAAATATTTTGATATTAAAGTACGTCTAAGATGGCTGTTATATAAAGGAAAAAATGATCAAAACAATATGTGAAAGATCTTTCACTGTTCCTGATTCTCCTGCATTGCATACAGCCTTATCAAATATAGAATGTCTTTAAAACTATAAATAAATAATTTTCCTTCGTTGAAAAATAATCTTTTCATTAAGTCAATTAATTTCTCGCATCGCTGAATCATTTTACTTACATGAACAAACAATAATACCAATATTCTTAAAGGGATCATCAGTTGTTTACCATGAAACACTGTTTCAGGGATTTAAAAACAAAACAGTATATTAAAGCATGGCTCCCCAGCAATATTGATCAAACACCACCTTCCTTAAAACACACAAACAAAAATATTTTTTATATTTATAAAATATTATTATTATTTAGTTTTTTTCCTCCAGATAAATTAGGCTAACCAATTCATGTTGTTTAAAAAGTATTTAACTGAGTCATTGTTCTTGCCTCCAAAAGTTAATATGCCTATATCTATATATATATATATAAAAGTGAACGTGTCTGTGTACATTTCCATCTGCAATAAAAAGACTCAAAATTTTATATACAGGGAACTGCGATTTGGGAAAATCGACATAATCGGTTTTCGGCCAGAAATTTGGCGATTAAGGGGTCAAAGTTCAGCGATTTGACCTTTGAGAACTCTACCAAACTCCTCCAACAATTTTGGGTCTAAACACTTGAAATTTTAGATATAGGTTCCTTGGACATGGATCTACAGGGTGGTCAAAAAGTCAGGTAACATGTTAAAGGTAGAAAAAACAATATGATCCATTATAATCTCTATTCGTTTAATATTATTTGTTTAAATATTTGAGTGTAATATATAAACTACCCCTCCTGATTTCTGGCTTTGGGGCTATGTAAAGGATAGCGTTTATGGCAAGAAGCCTGATACAATGGCGTCTTTAAAGTTATTTATTGAAGAGGAGATTGTGCGGATATCAGCTGACATGATTACACGTGTTACACAATCAGTGGTTAATCGCTTCCAGCGATTGATAGAGAGAAATGGACGACAATTAACAAAATAAACATATTTCATGTTTGTTTCATTTTATATTTCAATGTATGGTACTTAAATATACGTGTGTTGCTAATATCGTTTTTCTTTAAAATGTTACCTGACTTTTTGACCACCCTGTAAATTAATAACTTAAGTTGAGCCCAAAACAATAAATTTTAAGGGGTCATAATAGGGGTCAAAATTTTAAAAAATTGACCTTTTTTTTTTTTTTGTTTTTTTTGTTCAGCATACATCTCCAAACACCTGGGCAACGCCGGGCACCCATTGCTAGTAATATATATATATATATATATATATATATGATGAGAAGGAAAGTATTTCTTCGAAACTCTGTGGATTAAGGACTATCCACTTATCTAGTGTTTCCTTTTCAGAGTAAATATGTTTCTAACTCATTTCAAAGTGTTTTTTAACATGTTTTATTAACTGTTTGCTTATATATATATATATATATATATATATATATATATACTCGGGTTTTTTTAATCAAAAGTAATGGACAACCTCGAGCACTATATATATATATATATATATATATAAAGTGCTAGCTGTTAATATTGGCTTTAGAGATCGGCTCCAAAGTTTTGGATTTGAAGTTATGTACAGTGCTCAATACCTTCTCCAACATCGCTTTATAGCTCTTAAATAAATTATGCATTTTAATAGACCTTTACAAAGGTGTCAGACAACCTAGAACACAGATTGAATTGTTTATTTTTCTCACAATAATTCTACGAATATTGACTTCTGATTGCCATTCTTCTTTTTCTTTTTTTTTTCATCTAGAAATCTTAGTCTAAACGAGGCTATAGCTGAAACACGTATGCACATAAGTAGCCAAAAATATTTGTATAAATAAAAAACTTATACTACATATATATATATGTGTGTGTGTGCATATATATATGCATATATATATATATATACACACATATATATATACATATATATATATGTGTATGAGAGATACTGTTAAATTCCAGATTTAAATACGTTACGTGATCGGAAATTTAAAAAAATTTTTTTTTTTACTTTATATATTATTTATTTACATGCAAGCCATCTTTTGTGTTAAAAGGAACAATTTTTGGGGGGTCAGTTGAGTTTTGGCCATTAAGAACGTCTGCATTTTATCATCCCTTTTTTAATTTTGCTTCCTATTAGAAAGTAAATGATATATACATTTTCTCTCTTCTTTATATTGACTTTATATATTATTTCTATCTACCTGCCTCCCCATGAGGGTTGTATGTGACAAAAAGAGTGTGTAGACAGAACATAGATGTTGACGGCTGATAATAATACACCTAGAAATGTTCTCAGTCCATTCTGCATTTGCTTATAAGTACAGGGGTTTCAATTGCAAGTGAAGGAAATGTACCTAGTCCCCATCTCTTTGGATAATGGAGGACTTACTGCCTGGGATGGTAGGTACTAACAACCATGGATATAATTTCAAATTAACTTTTAATGTTCACACGCTATGAGCAAAGTTTCTGACAAAGAGAGATAAAACCTACAACCTCTTTTACACAGAAGAAACATTGCGAGCCTATCTATTTTTTATTATTATTTTCATAGAAAATGCTCGTTTCGGCTTCAATCTATGCCCCCCCCCCCCCGGCAAAGTTTCACCAAAAATAAAAAAAAACTCGTCTAGGTGAAACCACTATCAATAATTTCCACCACTCTGTATCTGTGTTTAAATTTAAACCCGAATTCCAAAATTTTCTGACTGTGGAGCTCTGTACTACGGAACTGCTTTCCAGTTGGTTACAACATTGTTGTCTTCAAGTTCAATGTAAACAAGTTCAATGTAAACCATCTTGTAAAATAATCAAATTCTACCCAATTTCCACTAACAACCGATCACTACGCTGTTGTCTTGGTGACCACCTTACACTCATTGACCATTATCCTTGAGTTGTCTTTAGACCTTGATAAGTAGTGAGTCCCTTGTAAAATAAATTGCTGTTTTTCAGGTTGCATGTAATTTGGTGTGAATGGTATAGTGCGTTGCTTTGAGTATCATTTTCTTTCTTTGTTAGCATGTCACTAATAAGGTTTCACCTACACTCTTATCATCTGTCTGATAGTCTAAGAACTTAAACCTTGGAGTGACTTCCAAAGAGGATGTCCTATCAGCAGCTGCAAAATATCAGGACTGCTGATATTTTGCCATTTAATCAACGGCGTCTGGAGGACAAAGCACTTTCTCAATATTCGTGCAAAGAATCTGATTACTCATTTTCTCTGTGTTTCACCTCGCAACCAATTTATCCATCTCTTCCAAATTTTCCAATCCAAACATGAAAATTTTCCAAACAAAAGACAAGCTTAAATATACTTCCTCAAATTCTTATGTGTGCCGCTATTATGAGGTGCTCTATTCCAATATTAGAAGTCTGTGTTTCAAAGGTTGAAATCCACTTACAGGAGACAAAACCAGACATAACCTTTTTGTGTGAAACTGGCATAAACTCGTCAGCATTTATAGATTATTTCATGATTAAAGATTACTTGAACATGGCATGAAGAGTGATAATGAGTGGAACGATAAAAGTGTCGCCCTAAAGAAAACTTAATTTTAAAACCTTTATTGAAAAAATCAGTTCAACTAACTTGATTATGTAGTAGAGCTGATATCTTGCCTTCAGCCTCAATCACCACCTTGATACGGGTCCGGGACTGAAAGCATGCATTTTCCACAAGCGCCAGAAGGAGCTCGGCAGATGCCGGCAATCAGCTAGCTTTTTTATTGTGGGGGGGTCATTTTGGTGATGCTCTCGATGTTTGACAAAACAAAGCAGTCCTGTGGCTTCTGGTCGGGGGAGGAGGGGAGGGGCTGTAAGAGGAGGGTACAATGTCGTAGTACTCCTTCTGAAGCCAAGCCTGGGTTTCTTTGGACTTGTGGGCTGGCGTAGAATCCTGCTGCCACACCCAGGGTCAGCCAACGGCCATCTGATTGCGTTGCACCAGGGGATCACCACCCTCTTCAATACATCCAGGTACACTTCGTTGACTTTCAAACCAACTTTGAAGATGTGAGGTGGGATGATGTGGTCCTCACTTGAAACCATACCAAAGATCATAACGTGGCCGAAAACTTTATTTTCATCACCCTGGGCACATCCCTGTTATCTATGGCAAACCAGCAATGCATTTTGAGGGTGCTGGCAATGGTTCTGCTGTCATAACTTGGATCGATAGAGAGCATGAGTTGTGCAGTGGTGAACATTAAACTTTCAGACATGATAGAAGGCTCCTATCGCTCTTGAGATTTCTACACAACTGGCCAACTAGTAGATGATCTGCAACAAAAAATGAGAACCAGTTTTCATCAAACGGAAATGGAATCATTATCTTTTCTAAGGTGACAATTTTATTGTTCCACCCTGTATAGTAGCGACACTGCCATCCATGAAGTAGTTTCGGGTTAGAGCCTCCCAATGCCATACTGAGAAATACTATGTTTTCTTCAACAATTTACTAACGTCTTCAAGTTCTGCTTTCGACTCCTCTACTCATCTTTCCAACATATTTTCAATCCTCTCATAATATTCTCATAATTCAATTGACAATCCAGTCATCTTATTCATTTTAACTCCTCTCCTCGAATGGCTTTTGACCATAAATGGTGGATGATTTGTTAATAATAAAAGAAACAAACAAATTGGAAATATTTTTTTAAGATGTTTTTTTTTGTATTGCATTTTCACCCCAAACAAGGCATAGTGTCACTTTGATGTAGGGGGTTACTCTCGGGGACTTAATTTGCAGGAATACTATGTAGGGAGTTGAGTAGCAAGATGTTATTTCTTTGAAGTTTAACACACACATCTATATATATATATATATATATATATATATGATGAGAAATATGGAAATAGTATTCCGACAAAATAGAGAAATAAAAAGGAACAAACCGTATTATTTCATCAACGTTTCGTCTTTATTTCGAGACTTCCTCTGGATGAATGAGATTAAGAAACAAAAAATACCAGTACAAAATATTTGAAAATGTTTCACACATGTTAACCCTCTCACACCATTCAAACACCCATAAAATAATACATATAATCTCAATCAATAAATTACATAACACTCATGTTATTTCTGTTACAAACCTATATTTGAATTTCAACAAATATATTTCTCTCCAGTAAGAATATTAACTGCGTTCATATCTTTTAAAATTATATTAACGACTATATGACGTCACTAAAATTTCCCTCTCTTTAACAGCACAAGCCCTCCGTCCCCCCCCCCTCCTTTTTGAATGTCCAACGTCTTTTTCCGTTTTTCGGAAATAGAACAGTGTCACACTTTGCATGTGAAACATTTTCAAATATTTTGTACTGATATTTTTTGTTTCTTAATCTCATTCATCCAGAGGAAGTCTCGAAATAAAGACGAAACGTTGATGAACACATAATACGGTTTGTTTCTTTTTATTTCTCTCTCTCTCTCTAATATATATATATATATATATATATATATATATATATATATATATATAATGTTATAAATATATATGGCAATTAAGCTATGCAGAATTTTCTGCATTTCATCTTCATAAGGATTTGTTAGGCTAAAACATTATGGGGAGTCCTTAGAGGGATGAAACATGGAAAATATTGTGTAGCTTAATTGCCATATATATTTTCATAACTACTTTGTTTTACTCACGTATTGAATGCTATTGAATCAAATACTGAAAATCGAGTCATAAAATATTACATCTCTTAATGAAATTTGATACATTACTTTTTATATGGCTGTATGAACTAATATATATATATATATATATATATATATATATATATATATCTACCTCCGTCATCTAATGAGTATCTCTTGGAAAGACCTTGTATCGAATTTTGAAGTACTAGAAAAGGCTAAAATGCCCAATACTGAAGAAATAATCGTAACAAACCGAGATGGACAGGACATGTCACGCGCATGTCAGACAACAGACTACCAAAAGCAGTTTTCTTTGGTGTGCTCAAAGAATGCACATCGAAACTGCGCTATAAAGACGTGTTCAAGAGACATTTGAAAAACTCAAACCAACTCAACGACTGGAGAAGAAAAGCTGAAAATTGGATAGATTGGAGAAATGTGGTATCAGGCGCAATGAGATAAACACATTGCTGCTTGGGAAGTAAAAAGAGTGCGACTACGGGCGCCACTACTCGGATTTCCTGCCATCAGGTGTCACATCTGCAGCCGAGGTTTCAGAGCTCCGATCGGACTCATATCGCACCTTCAACACAACACAGACACTAACTGACCTCTGCGTCATCGTCGAAATCGACGGACTGCCCAATATATATATATATATATATATATATATATATAGCATAGCATAGCATGGAATAATTATGTTGACACACAAGTTCACATAAAACACCAAATTATTAAGCAACATTAAGCCTGGTCAGTACCAGATGGGTGACCATTTAAGAATACCAGGTACACAAACTAATGTCACCAAATCATTTCTTCTGACCAGGATATACATTGAAATCACAGGGACCATTTGTGAATTCAATATTCTCTTGTAACTTTATTTTTGACACACACTTGAGAGGATACAATCCGCACGAATACAATAAACCATGTGTTATAGAGATTCCAAGAAGGAGGGAGGGGGAGCACTGCAATCGGTCCTAAATGCTATCTGGATAGAAATGGAGATTTGGTCGACTGAAGGGGTTATGTGGCATAGGATAGCAGATATAGATTTAGTGTGGGATTAATCTTGAATATTTAATGATTGAATAATAAAAAAAAAACACTATTAGTGATATAGTCAGCAGGCAATGACGCAGGTGTCCATAGATGTAACCTGTAGGAGAGGAGCAACATAAATGGTTAAATGTTCTTTGAAATTATAAATCAGCAACCAGTGATGGCAGTGAAGAAAAAGGAAATGGTTTTAGCAATGCTCTGGAGGTCTCTTTAATTTTGTTTATTATCGCCTATTTAAAGTGTTGTCAGAAAAATTATGCAGAGTCGATTTTAGTAATAATAATATATTGCACAAAAGCATGACTATGCATCTGCGTTAATCTATCTCAATCTTTGAGCAGTAAACCCTTTGCACCAGCGTTTTGCAAGCAAAATATCACATATAAGCTTAACTAATGACCTTGTAGGGTTAGGGTTAGTTTCCTGCTTCCTTTGAAAATCTTTACAAGGCCACCATTCGCCCATGTATGGAGTATTGTTATCACATTTGGGCTGGTGCATCTGCTACTAGTCTCTTGCTACTGGAGAGGGTTCAAAAGAGAATCGCCAACCTGATAGGTTCTGATCTCTCATCTAAGCTTCAACCTCTATCCCACCAACGAAATGTTGCATCCTTCTACCTGTTCTATAACTATTTTAATGGTGGATGTTCTGACGAACTAGAAGCCCTTATACCCCCTCGGCATAAATACCCCTGACAAACCTGACAAGCAGCTAAATCCCACCCCTACACAGTAGAGATCTCTAGATGTAAAAAAGCCTTCTGCTCTAATAGTTTCTTCCCCAGAACTGCTAGACTTTGGAACTCCTTTCCTTGTTCCTGCTTTCCCAACTGTACTGACATGCAGAAGTTCAAGTGTAATGTGAACAGACATCTTGCTGCTTAACTCCCTACATAGTATCCTGTTAATTACGTCCCCGATAGTAGCCTCCTACATCAAAGTGGCATTGTGCTTTATTTGGGGTGAAATTGTAATGAAAAAAAAATCACGTAATCACATAATAGGGACCGTGCACACATCGCAGTGTGGTTCTATGGAATCTGATGAAACTCGTACATGTTGAAGCATCAGAATGGCATACAAATCCACCATCACTACGCACATTCTAAATAGATTGACAATAGACGCATGTGCAGCTGTTTTGCGACATTCTACTTTTATATTCAGTTTGCTCCCTTATTTTATTTTCTTTTGCTCGTATTTTTAGTCACCAAAAATTACAAAAGATCTTCATGAAATTAATGGAAACTGTTTTTTTAAAAGTAAAGTTGTGTAAAGAAAAGAATAAAAACTAAAACAAATATTTAATGCGTTTAATGATGACCATTTTTGTTGTTTGTGTACATTATTGAGCTTTTAAACCAACGCATTTCAGGTGGAAACATTATTACATACTTACATGTGTCGTGGTTCCCACCAAAAAAGATCCCTATTCAAAACGTAAAAACCACAGCTGATGGCCCCTCGATAAATACTTCGACATGAATAATTATCTCGTGGAACTCTGAATAGTACAATTCCCACTATAATAATATTCACAATTTTCCCAGCTTCAATTTGATATGACATATGAATATAAACCTCAAACAGATGACTCCCTACAGCACTTTAAAGACACAAAAACAAACACAAATTAAGAACGAAAAAAAATGACCAGCACAGCAAAGCCACAGTGTCTACAACTACGTCTGTCCAACAAGTATAAATACAGCTTTTGTTTTTCAACAAGCAGTCAGTCGCGGCTAGATTACTGCATGGTGAGGTTGGGCCCATCAGCGGCCTAACCACTCAGCAGCAGCAGTAATATCCACACAGAACGGGTTAGATTACCTCCCCAACAATGATCAAACCCAGCAGTAGCAGAAGCTTCTTGATAGCCGAATCCAGTAGCAACAGCAATGACAACTCGCTGTCGATGCACATGTTTCCCATAGACACTAGCGACGACCTCGCAGCCATGCCAGTTCAAACACCAGCTGGATCCCAACCCTTGGCCTGAGACCTCCTACCACCATTCAGTTTCTTTATGAAAAATAAACCTGAACGGATTTATATTCATTCACGACGGTATCTGCTGTGTTTTTCATCTCTTCTTTGCCATTGTCATTTCTCGTCCTTTTCTTGCTTGTGTCATCTTTTCGTTGTAGGGTCGATTGCCACATGTCATGCCAAAATTAGTATAAATTTAAAAAATTACGAAAAATGATCCAGTAGAAAAATACTTATAAGTAAGAATAGATTTTATCAAATTACTAGCAGGCCACCTGGCATTGCCCGGTCGTAAAATATGATAGTTTGATTAATGCAGATTTCGTATTTATTATTATATTTTTTGGGACCAAATATATAGTAATGATTTAAAAAGTAAAAAAAAAATTACTTGTGCACCACCACCAAGAATTGAAACCAAAACGTTTAGGTTATAATTTACTTTTTCCTTTGTTGTTAATGCCTGAGCTTTGTAGACATGTTTGCTGCAAGGCTAAAAATTAAAACATGAATCAATAGCTATTATATTACACATGCATATTCGTAATGCCGTCATTCAACTGTCACCGGGTAAATTCCATTTTTTTAATTTTCACAATTTTGCACAGATTTTCCCTGGCTAAAACCCAAATATAAAGTTTCACATGGGTTCGAATACCCTATATATTAAGTTTCATGTCTGTAGACCAAAAACTGACAGAGGAGTTTGGTAGGCGAATTTTTTTAAACAAATATATATATACCATACATAAATACATATAGAAAGAGGTTTGTGTTTACTATAATCTTTTACACAAATATTACGCAAGTCTACATGTTTCTTTACTAAAACCCTTCTCTAACATTTCCCCTTTTATACACGCCAATTAAAACGACTCAATAAAGTTGTGTGGAAATGTTAACATGCGTCTTTGTCTACTTATTTTATTTACTGATTGACTTACAATTTTCTCATCAAACACTTTCTTCTGCTCAAGTTAGTTGCAGCAAACGTTATTTATTTTAAAAGCCTAACTGTTGCTTGTGTCGTTCATCTGTTTGTTTTGCATTCCATGTCAGATTTGATTTTGATCTATATATACGAGCTGTCTACTTTTAGTTCCTATTGACGACTTACTTGCAAACCATCAAATGAGAAATGGTCGACAGAAGCAGAGAGCAGTTGTTAGTAACAATGAACAAAAGAGCGAGAGAAAGGCTTGTCTCTTGGTGAGAATGAATTGGCCAATATAAATTTCAGTATGGTGGACGTTTCACTAAGTATGACCCTCCTAACCTGAAGTCAAGTAGTCTATGAGTATCACTCATATCATGCCCAAAACAATGGCAACGTCCAACCAGTCAAGCATGTCAAGTTATAAGGATGTGTGGCAACGTCGCTCATTCAAGCGTGTGAACTAAAACTCATCTCATGCTAAACAGTTCTGTTTATGGTCAATATTACACACATGTCGATCAGTTCGATAAAATGATCCCAGTTCACATTCTCTCAGTGGGTGAACAATTAGGCAGTAAAGTATCACAAAAACAGTGTCAAAAAATGAACACTTGGCAGCTATAAACCAGTTATCTCTGTAATAACTGTTCTGACAGCAGAACAGTTATCTCTGTAATAACTGTTCTGACAGCAGACCAGTTATCTCTGTAATAACTGTTCTGACAGCAGAACAAAGAATCAATGAGTCCTGCTTTTACAGTTTATATTCATATTGAAAATTGAGATTGTGTGAGTTTTTGCTCTTTTGCTTTAAAATTGATTTTCTAGGAGTGACTAACCCAAGGAGGTACCATATGAGCCTTCACTTAGCAACTAACCAGCTTTAGGCTGCCCCCTTCATAGAGAACAACTATCAACCGAGGAAAGTGACTTTGTACATCACCATGATCAGAATCTCAACTAAATGTCATAACACTTGTGCGGCCTGATCATTACCCTAACATGGCATCATTACACAAATCTCAACCAGTGAATCTTAGCATTCTGACTCACTTGTGGGGTGAAACAGGTCCTTTAGATAAGGACCATATGAACATGCTTCATTAAAGAATCTGGATTGGAATGAAGAATCAGCAACCATAATGCTACATTGAATAGGGGGAAGTTATGTATAGTGAACTTCCCCATATAAGTAGACTCAAGGCCATCGTCACCAATAACCATTATGTCCAGGACGTATATGTGCCTCCCACCAACAATAACCTGACCTGGCTTTAAAAATCTCTCAGTAATTGACACAAGAGGCTTAGCATGAACCTTGAAGTCATTATAGCAGAGAAACTTTGTCAGAAGATTGAAGACCTTGTAGTGAGCACACCTAGCATCATGGGATAGCCCACAACCCTGGACAATGTGACCCAAACTCTTGGGCTATCTGTCTTCTCCCTTGGTTGCTTGAAACCTGCACTTGATGTTTATGTCCCTGATATAGAGCCTGCAAAAAACCCTGTCAGGCCATCGAAGCTTTAGTGTTACTTGCAAGAACAAGAGCATCCTTATTGCGAGACAAAATCTCAGTGCAGAGAACCACCTGACCTCATATCAAACATAGTCTTGATGCAAACATCAAGCACTCAAGTGTGTTATAGTGTACATTGTTCAAGACAAATAAGTGCACCAGTTGGAGCACCAGAAATCTCTGAAAACGATTTTACAGCATTATACTATGACTTTAGCAGAATCGAATGCAACTCCCCAGCCAATTGTGAACCACATATCTGACCCCCAAAAACTCAAGAGAATCTGTGATCGCAGGACCATAACTATCAATGCAGTTTTAAGACCTGTTTTAACTGCATCATGCTTAATTCACATCCCTTCTGGAGGTTAAGAGAAAAGAGTGAGATTACTGATCTAAGCCACTTACCCCCATCATTTCTAATTGGGTTAATGAATTTAGACATAGTGGACGAATGAACCTCACTCACAAAAATTTTAAAAAGAGATAAAGAGCTGTGAAAAATTCAGTCATCAGTGCCAGATGGAGTGTCTAGTGGATTAGGTGCTCCAAATTAATAAGCTTCTTAATGATACCGAATGTCTTAGATACATCTATCATAATCACACAGAAATTTTCATGTCTCTTGATGAAAATGACATGATATTGTGTGTGATGATGCTGCAGCCTCCAGACAATTGAAACACAAACTGTTTTGAGAAGTCACACACCTCTCCAACTCTACGCGAGAATCTGATGGAGACAATGCAACAGAACTGAAAAGACAGTAATTAGACAAAGTTAGTTGCGCCTAGTGATACTGTATGATTTGATACTGTAAATCTTGGGGACCAGGATGATCTAAGATCAGTAAAAAAACAAATTTAACAAATTGTGGCCTAACTA
The DNA here is from genome assembly GCF_053919585.1 of Euprymna scolopes. Taxonomy (NCBI): domain Eukaryota; kingdom Metazoa; phylum Mollusca; class Cephalopoda; order Sepiida; family Sepiolidae; genus Euprymna; species Euprymna scolopes. Next base: position 5,050,620 of record NC_136483.1, on the reverse strand, counting down.
GTAGGTTAGCTAAACAAATATACAAGTTTGCACATTTAAACTCGAGGTATTTGAGAATAAAATAGTTTTAAAACAATAAAAGAATTTATAAACAAATAACAATCATGCTGAATTAAGAATTTATGATAACAATTGTTGCAAATTCCAATGCGTGTATAACGTAAGATAGGGCAGAATAGAAGAAATTCAGGACTGCATTCAGAGGATAATATGGTGAAAGGTTCATATATCAGAATTGATGTAGGGAATGAAGTAGAAAGCAAGTCCTGGGATATTTTTATAGAGGGCCTAAGAGATCAAGAGGTTTAGATGGTGATGGAGTAGGAGAGGATGGTTTGGCTTGATGTTGGCTGACTGTATTCTGCTGGAATTCAGTCTTTCTGTTGTCACAACAAAAGAAAACTGACTGAACTCAGTTCAAGGCTTTTTTATGTAATTCTGTGTGACCTTTTTGACGATTCTGCTTTTACATTTGATGGTATCAACTTAAGACAAACAAATTCAATAATCAGGACGAATCATTCCTATTGTTTTCTTTTTCTGATTTATTCTGGATTCTGAGTATGTATGTTGATTATCCAACATTTCTGTAGAGTTTTGAAAAGCAAAACAAGATTAAAAAAGGCTACGAATTTTCCCTTGAACATCAGTAGCATGTGAAACTATCTAGTCCATTGTTAATCTGTAGGGATGCCACCCCAACAGTAATGAATGAAGAATTGTCCACAAGTACTTCGTTTGGCATCTTTTATTTTTGATTAAGACCTTTTATATCTCATTCTTATGGGGAATCACAATACAAATTTGACACAAATTCAAATGGAATAATTTTTGTTGAGTTCTTCATCCCAAACAACACATATTACTACTTGGAACTTAAGAAGCTACTATTTGGGATTGTGTCTGACAGAAGTCTCTGGGGAGCTGAGCAGCAAGATAGTTGTGCACATTACATTTAAACTTCTACGGGTTAGTACAGTCAGAAGCAAGAAACGGGGAGGGGAGGGATTCCAAAGTCTAGCCATCTGAGGGAAGAAACCATCAAAGTAGCAGACTTTCCGGCATCTAGGGACTTTAACACTAAAGGGATGAACATTTACTGCTTATCAGGTTAATCAGGAGTACATATGTTGAGGGGCACAAGTGCTATGAGTTCATCAGAGCATATTTCATAAAGTACCTGTAAAACAGGCACAGGGATGTGATATTGCATCGATGGGACAAAGGTTGGAGCTTGGCTGATGGTGGGGGACCTTTTAGATGTGAGATTTTTTTTAACCCTGTCGTAGATGAAGCTGCGCTGTTGTGGAAACAATACTTCATGCAGGGGCGAATTGCGACTTTATAAAGATATCGGATGTGAGTGATTTTCTAGCATGGTAGAGAGAACTCACCTTCTTTGCAGCAGGCTTGGCAATGGCCTCAATGTATTTATTTAACCCTGTCTCAGAGAGAGATAGAGAGAGAGAGAGAGAAAGAGAGAGAGAGTGAGAGAGAGAGATTAGTGGTAGATTCAGCTGCACTGTTGTGGAAACAATACTTCATTCTAAAGATATCAGATGTGATCGGCTGTGAGTGATTTTCTAGCATGGTAGAGAGAACTCACCTTCTTTGCAGCAGGCTTAGCAATGCCCTCAATGTATTTATTCCACTTCCAATTGTTTGTGAATGTTAAGCTAAAAAGTTTGGAAGATGGGCTCTTAAGTAGGGTGTTATTGGTCATGGCAATCAGTGGTTGAGAAAATTTTTGTAGTTCTTAAAGGAAAGAAGCTTAGTCTTAGTAGCATTCAATGTTGTCATTTATTTTCGTCCATATTCCACCACAAACTGAAAATGGTTTTCTAAGGTTTCTGCCATTGCATTGAATATATTTTCCCTCATGTTTGTTATAGACCATGGTACTTATCTCACACACACCTTTATCTGGGAGGTTTAAGAATATCAAGAATAATAAAGATTCAAGGTTCATATGAGTCCGAGTTCCCTTGGCGATTGATGTCATCAATGTGCATTTCTCCTGTGATTCCGGCTGATTCAGGCACCATGAATATATCGGTCAACTTTCCCCAGGAATTATGACATCATTGTGTCCTGGTGATTCCCAGGCCACTTTGCTCTAACGAATGCCATCTCTGAACTGGATATGCCATGTACTGGATAAGGCAGGTGAAACTAAGATGGTAAAGCTTGATATAGCGAAAACCTTTGACAAGATCTAATATAAAAGTTTTCTTGTGAAAATCAATTTTATTGGAGGAATCTATATATCTATAAAAGTGAAAGTGTGGGCGTCTGTCTGTCTGTCTGTTTGTGTACATTTCCCTACATAATAACTCCATCAACTTTCAGTCTACAGACTCGAAATTTGATATACAGGATAGTGAGATTTGGGAAAATCTTTGTAATCCGTTTTAGGCCAGAAATTTGGCCGTTAAGGTGTCAAAGTTCAACCATTTAACCTTTGAGAACTCTACCAAACTTCTCAGCCAATGTTTAGTCTAAACACTTGAAATTTTACATATAGGTTCCTTGGACATGGATCTAACTAAATAACTTGATTTGAGACCAAAACAATAAAGGTTAAGGGTCATAATAGCGGTCAAAGTTAAAAAAACATTTGACCTCTGTGGTCTCTACCAAATTACTAAAGACAATTTCTGGTTTAAACATTTTAAATTTTACATGAAGGGTATTCAGAGATAGGGCAAGCTTTTTAATCGGTTTGAGTCGAAAATTTGAGCTACAAATATATAAATGTATATATGTTTGCATATCTGCCTAAAACTTTTGATAGAGGCGACAAATTTTCACAAGATTAGTATCGTTTTGAAGCTCGACCCTTCAGACGACAAATACCGAAAAATTGGCTAAAAGCATTAATATCTTCACCCTCATGTGCACTTTTCTTCAGGGAGGGGTTGCTTTTTTTGCCGATATTTTCGAAAGTCATCCCCTCTTTTCGATTGGCTAGCCTTAATTTAAACCTACGTCACTTCCAGTTTGGCGGTGGTCGTAACAGCAAAGATGTCACGTTTTTGTCACATTCTTTTCCTCCTTTGCGGTACGGGTTCGAGCCTGCCTTCCTAATACCACTTTTGCTTTTGCTCAACATACACCTCCAAACACCCGGGCAATGCCGGGCACCCATGCTAGTATTTAATAGAATCAAGCCCTTCTTAACTAAAAGAAAGATTCAGATCATCCTCGATCACTAAACATCTAAACGACATTGTGTGTAAATGGAATGCACATATATCCCAGGCAATGGTTGGATCCTCTAGTGGAATCGGACCAAAATTCTTTTGTTATATTTGATGCGATTAAGACTAAGCTTCTTTTCTTTAATAATTATAAAAATTTTTCTAACCACTAATTGCTTTGGCTGATTAAAATTTCTCGGCTTAACATTCACAGGTAACATGAATTGGAACACACACATAGAAGACATTGCCAAATCTGCTGCAAAGCAGATGGGTTTCCTCTAACTTGCGAGAAAACTTCTCACCTGACAATATCCTATATCTCTACAAGAATACTCCATGCATGGGATGTTGCTATATCTGAGCTGGGTCACCAAGCACTGGTCTCTCCCTCTTAGGGAAGTTCCAAACATGGGCCTCTAACATGGTAGGTTTCACAATGTCTACTAAACTCCAGCCACTGTCCCATCACTACAATATTGCACTCTTGTGCTTGTTTTACAAGTGTGGCACTATTTGTTAAGTGCCACTCTCAGCGTAGTAACGCAAATATTTTTGCTGAGTGATGGGGCCTGTCGTGTAAGGGTGTTTGGAGGTTTATGTTGAGAAAAAAAAGTGGTAGTAGGCAGGCAGGCTCGAACCCATATTGCGAAGAAGGAAAAGAACATGAAAAAAAATGTGACATGATTGCCGTTGTGTTCATCACCAAACGGGAAGTGGCAAAGGATTAAATTAAAGCTAGTCAATAAAAAAAAAAACGCGATCCCTTTCGAAATTATCAGAGAAAAAAGCGACCTCCCTTGTAGAAAATTGCCCAATTGAGAGTGAAGCAATTAATGTTTTTAGCCAATTTTTCGATATTTGTGGTTCAAAGTGTTGAACTTCAAAACAATACTGATCTCATGAAAATCCGTCGCCTCTGTCGAAAGTTTTAAGCAAACATACATACATATATACATTTAAACAGACAGATGAGGTTTATATTATAGACTAGTGGGGGTGCTCGGCATTGCCCGTTTGTTTGGAGGTGTTTATTGAGCAGAAAAAAAAAATAAGTGTTAGCCGGCAGGAAGGTTCAAACCCATACTGTGAAGGAGGAAATGAACGTGAAAAAAAAAACAAAAAAACCTGACGTTTTTGGTGTTAAACCCAAAACCAAACCGGAAGTGGAGATGATTTAAATTAAGGCTAGTCAATCTAAAATATTGCGACCCCTGCCTATAGAAAAGTACCAAGTTAAGGGTGAAGGAATTAATATTTTTGGTTGATATTTCGATCTTTGTCGTCCAAATGATCGAGCTTCAAAATGATACTGATCTTGTGAAAATTTGTTGCCTCTGTCGAAAGTTTTAGGCAGACATACAAACGTACATGCATATATACATTTAAACAGATAGGTGAGATTTATATTATAGACTAGCAGGGGTACTCGGCGTTGCCTGGGTGTTTGGAGGTGTGTGTTGAGCAAAAAACAAAGTGGTAGTAGGCAGGCAGGCTCGACCTTGTGCCACAAAACAGTAACGATGACTTGCTAAAATGTCGGCGAAAAAACTCGACCCCTCCTTGTACAAAACGGCCGAGTTTAGGGTGAAGGAATTAATGTTTTGAGCCGATTTTTCGATATTTGTTGTCTGCGACGTCGAGCTTCAAAATAATCCGTCGTCTCTGTCGAAAGTTCTTCCGAATATGCTAAAATATATAAATACAACTAAATTACATAAATACAACTAAAATAGGTACTTGTGCATTTAACGAACCAGACGTAACTCAGTATTTGTTCGGCTTTGTCCGGCCCATGACGTCAACAGCCGGACATAACCGAGCGTTGCCGATTAAGCAGACGAGAATTTCGCTATCAATTGGAAGAGTGTCACAACAAACGCTTATTTGAAGAGAGTTAAAAAAATTTTGTTTTAAAGATAACTCACAAAATAATGAATATTGTAAACCTTGCGGACCAGCTCCAGACCCCAGAGGCTGCACTAAACTTTTGGCCAGGATTGTGTACTTGCAAAGAGAACAAGCTTTTCCGACAGTTACGGTTGGAGGTGTAGAAGTGTAACATGTCGATGGAGTATGGACCTCCATTAGGATTGGGACCTTCTCAAAATCCCGCCTAACCATCGCATAAAAATAATATACTTATGGGCGTTTGAGATGGCATCTACAAATAATCTCCATCGCGAATGTGGTTTACGTTCTCGCCACACAATTGTGGATTGGAAAATTTTCCTGCGTGATATATGCAGGGACTATTTTCTTAGGAATCCCCGGCAGATTGGAGGCCCAGGCCATAACGGTAGAAATCGACGAGTCCGTTTTTAACCGCAGAAAACAAAACGTCGGCAGACTTGTGACACCGGTACGTACGACCCCGCCGAAAAGGAGGGTTTCTTGGTCACTGTACCAAATAGGAACGCCGAAACCCTCCTTCCACTAATAAATAAATAAAAAATCCTTGTTTCTGGCAAAAAAAAGTCCTTGTTCTTGCCCCCCCCCCTAATTTTTATTGCCCTTTTTTAGGCTTTTTTCATTTATTTGACATAAAGAATTGCAAAAAAAAAAAATAAAATAAAATAACTTTTACGTGTTTAAGACATAGACAATGTTTTTTTAGGTTAAAAATTGAAAAAAAAAAAAACAAAGTTCAGACAAAAAAAAGTTTCCTATTATTATTACTTGCTTTATATGTATTTATTTTGAAAACAGAAAACAATTTCAAACAATAATAATAAAAAAACAAATGAACGGTAGGTTTTTGCTTTTTTTTTTTACTTATTTAATTTTTTTATGTTTCTACATTTTACAATTTCATTGTACAGTTATTTGTTGTAGCATTGTTTTTATTTTATCGTCAACGCTCGGTTTTATCCGGCTGTTGACGTCATGCGCCGGACAAAGCCGAGCAAATGCTGAGTTACGTCTGGTTCGTTAAATACACAAGTACCCTAAAATATATAAATACAACTAAAATATACAAATACAACTAAAATATACAAATACAACTAAAATATACAAATACAACTAAAATAAATACGACTACAATATATAAATACGACTACAATATATAAATACAACTAAAATATATAAATACAACTAAAATATATAAATACGACTACAATATATAAATACAACTAAAATATATAAATACAACTAAAATGTATAAATACAACTAAAATATATAAATACAACTAAAATATATAAATACGACTACAATATATAAATACGACTACAATATATAAATACGACTACAATATATAAATACAACTAAAATGTATAAATACAACTAAAATATATAAATACAACTAAAATATACAAATACAACTAAAATATACAAATACAACTAAAATAAATACGACTACAATATATAAATACGACTACAATATATAAATACAACTAAAATATATAAATACAACTAAAATATATAAATACGACTACAATATATAAATACAACTAAAATGTATAAATACAACTAAAATGTATAAATACAACTAAAATATATAAATACAACTAAAATATATAAATACGACTACAATATATAAATACGACTACAATATATAAATACAACTAAAATGTATAAATACAACTAAAATATATAAATACAACTAAAATATACAAATACAACTAAAATATACAAATACAACTAAAATAAATACGACTACAATATATAAATACGACTACAATATATAAATACAACTAAAATATATAAATACAACTAAAATATATAAATACGACTACAATATATAAATACAACTAAAATATATAAATACAACTAAAATATATAAATACAACTAAAATAAATGCAACTAACATATATAAATACAACTAAAATGTATAAATACAACTAAAATATATAAATACAACTAAAATATATAAATACAATCAAAATATATAAATACAACTAAAATATATAAATACAACTAAAATATATAAATGCAACTAAAATATACAAATACAACTAAAATATACAATTACAACTAAAATATATAAATACGACTACAATATATAAATACGACTACAATATATAAATACAACTAAAATATATAAATACAACTAAAATAAATACAACTAACATATATAAATACAACTAAAATGTATAAATACAACTAAAATATATAAATACAATCAAAATATATAAATACAACTAAAATATATAAATACAACTAAAACATATAAATACAACTAAAATATATAAATAAATATATATTGAGTACTGTTGCCACATCTGGGCAGGAGCTGCTGAAAACAGTCTATCCTGCCTTAACATAGTACAAAATAGACTTCATAGTCTAGTGGGGGATGCCCTTTTCTCTTCCCTGCCAGCTCTCTCCCACAGAAGAGACGTTGCGAGCCTGTCTCTGTTTTATTGTTATTTCCATGGCAGGTGCTCCTCTGAACTCCAATCTCTGGTCCCCTCTCACCAATCTTTCACGATAAACACCTGTCTAGCTGAAACCACTGTCATTAATTTTCCCCACTCTTTATCTGTGTCTAAATCAAAAGGTACATTCCATGAACAAATCTTCTTTCTTAGCACTGCACGCCTGTGGAACTCTCTCCCGTTTGCCTGTTTCCCACCTGACTACAACTTCTTCAAGTCAAACATAAACAACTTTATCAGATCTTCATTACTAGCGATTTCTATGATATTATCCCATCGATTACTGTACACGCAATAACTCTTATCACCAAGTGGCCTCCGGGCCTTGATAAGTGGTGACTTCCTTGTAATATATATATATATATATATATATATATATATATATATATATATATATATTAGTTATTTCATTTCATTATTAACATATAACAAGGACAAAGTAGTTAAACATTAAAACACACTCAATCGAGTTGTTTTTTGTTGCTAGGCTGTACAGTCAACTCGTTAATTTCTTTTCGCTAAAATTGCGTTCCGTCCCATTTTTAACTTTTCTCAAAATTGTCATATATATATATATATATATATATATATATATATATATATATATATATATATATTATATATATATATAATGTGTGTGTTTGCAATGTTAACAAAAGTCGTACAGAAGATGGCGGCTGCGAACAAATGTAAAAAATGTAACGGAACGCAAATCTCAGAGAAACGAAATTAGGAAGTCAACTGTACAACCATTCAATTTTATATCTATCGGCGCAGCATGGATTATCAACCAAATGCTTGCCAATAGCAGAGTCCATGGATGCAGAAGGAGGGAGACTATTGGACCCCATCCTCCCTTGTTTGATCTTCGATGGAACGTGCTGGTTTATACGAGTCAAAAATGCTAGGATGTTCGCCCAACATAACCAGCATCGCACAGGCATTTATATTGATATACAATATTGCTATTTTGGATGTAAGGCAAACTATCCTTGCGAAAAGAAGGAAAAGCAGGTCTCGTAGTGTATACCAAACGCAAGGACACAGAATAGAAGCAGTCGTAAATACTTCTGCGAATCTGTTTGGAAAGTCTATTACTCTTTTCCCCAAATCCATGGTAATTTTAAATAAACCGGGCATTTCAAAGGTCCAAACTTTTTTAAAATAGTCATCAATAAGGTCAACAGGATAAACATTATTGATGAATTATTAAATCATTTCTCTCTGATAGATTCATAAGAGTAGTGGTTGATGGGCAAAAATCAGAAGCTCTTAGCATTAATGCTGGAGTCCCTCAGGGGTCCATCCTGGGCCCTACTCTCTTCCTGATCTATATTAATGATCTTCCAAATGACATCCTTTCATCATTCGTAGGCATCTATGCTGATGACACTACTATCTATGGTAGCACATCTAAGACCGTAAATGACCAAGTTCTCTCTGATTCTCTCTCCTCTGATCTTGAGCAAGAAGTACAATGGGGAAAGAGGTGGCTTGTTACTTTTAATGCATCTAAGACCAAGCTTTTATCTTTACATCATCAACGCTCTGATCCCCATCTGGCATCAATTGAAATGAATGGCTCTCGTCTTGGGGAGGCCTCATGTTTTGACAAGCTTCTGGGCTTGATCTTTACTCCTGATCTTAAATAAAACACATACATTAAATCCATTGCCAATGCCGCTGGAAAAATGGTCGGATCTATCGATCCAGTAGATATCTCACTGCTGCTGCAATTCCCTATCTATATAAGAGCCAGGTACGTCCAAGGATGGAGTACTGTTGCCACATCTGGGCAGTAGCTGAGAAACGTGACAACTAAATTGTCAAACGATATGAAAGATACCAAGTAGCAAAAATAATTTCTATCAGTAGTCTGGGATTTATTGCCTTATATTTCCCTCCGTACAGACGCATAAACTGAAAGCAAGTAAGAAATGTCGCCAAAAAGTGTTTTTGCATAGAGGTGTGAAAACTCTTGAATTCGTGAATTCCTTTAATGTCCACTTTACTTGCCAACACTTTGAAATTGTTAGATTATTTTCATAGTCTTTACCATTGGTTTGCCAATGCTGGCTAGGAGACCCATGATATATATATATATATATATATATATATATATATATATATATATATATATATATATATATACATATATCTATATATATATATACATATATATATACATATATATGTACATATATATACATATATATATACATATGCAGATATACATATATATATACATATATATATATATATATATATATATATATGCATATATATACATATATACCTACATATATATACATATATACCTACATATATATACACATATATATACATGTTAAGATTCTTTTGTTCCTTAGAAGCGCTGGTTGTGTTTGAATAAAATAAAATACGTATTAAATACGTTTGAAGTAAAAAGTACGCATAATTACAAAATAAACAGACATTTATTTTGTTTGAAATTTATATTGAAATTCATAAATATATTTCGAAGTATGTCTTTTTTTTTTTGTGCCATGTTGTTGTTTGAGCAGAGAATCAGCAAGTAGAAATCCATTTGTTGTTTTTACGGTAGTTTTTTTTTAATCTCGGAACGGTGCGTTTGGTCACGCGGAATTCATGTTAAGATTTTTTTGTTTCTTAGAAGCGCTGGTTGAGTTTGAATAAAATAAAATATGTATTAAATACGTTTGAAGCCAAAAAACAATGCATTATTACAAAATAAACAGACGTTTATTTTGTCTGAAATATAAATTTCAAATATATATAATCCTTTCTTTCTTATTTTTTTCACAGTTAAAAAAATGAAATGAATGTCATCAAATGATTTAAAAAATACAGGGTTTAGAGGTTTCAATAAAAATCGGCAAAAAGATTTTTCAATGACTAATTAATTTTATTTAAAAGTTTGTAATATTCTAAAAAAGATTTTTTTAAAACTAAAACTTAAAAATTACAAAATATATAATAAATATATTCTATTTCCGACTATTTTCGCACCTTAGCCTGGCTGAAAAACTTTTTTTGGGGGAATTTTGTTACCCCCCCCCCCCTATATGGCTGTCACCCGGGGCGACCCTCCCCCCCCAGCTACGCTAGTGTTTATGTATTTTTATCTATATTAATATAAAAATTCCACTTATGCAATCACTAATGAAATTCTCAATTCTTCTGCAATTCAACCATATTTGGTACAAATAAACTTCAATTTATGACTTATCCATCAAGTTTCAATCATAAATGTTCAACAGTCTTCGCTTTTCAATTAAAAGCACACATAAATACGACGTGCAAATTGTCAATAACTCTGACACACTCATTTCTTGATATTGTCTTATTTGGCTGTGATAATCCCCACCATTTCAAGAATACTTAGAGGATTATATTATTTGAGAAACTCGAAAGGTAGTAATAATCTAATTTAAGATCATTCCTCCTATTGATATTACTTTAAAACAAAGACGCTTGGACATTCATGATTTGAACACGGCGGACAAGTCAAGTATAGACTGAAGTTTATTCTTATCAAATATTATTGGATTGATTTGTAAATTTTATCAATGATTTTCTGGGTGGCATCTTTAGCAGGGTCATCGTATATGATGTTTTCAGTTAAAAAGAGTTACTTCCCTTCACACACATATTTTATCGATTAGGCCAGATGTTGTAGGGGAAAAAACTCTTTAAAACTAAGAATTTATGTGTTTTTTTTTTTAACAAGTTTGGAAAATGTTTTAAAAGTATTTAAAAATGTAATGTATTCTTTCGTGTTTTACTAATTAATTTTAGATCAATATCATTGTTTTTTACTAATTAATTTTAGATCAATATCATTGTTTTTTACTAATTAATTTTAGATCAATATCATTGTTTTTTACTAATTAATTTTAGATTAATATCTCAATATCATTGTTTTTTTTTGTTTTGTTTTTTTAAACTTTAAACAAAAACACTTAATAAAATAATCCTAATAAAGTTCAGGAGCTAAATATTCCAAAAATGCAAGTATTATGGCGTTCAGTCTCAGGATAACATCCTCCTCCTTCTTGGTTTATTGCTGATCAGGTTCTCCTGTTATTGAATTCCGATGGGTTCGATCCTGGATTATCTCCTTCCACATTAAACTGATTAAATGTCCTTCCCGACAAGGACAAAATTAGACACAGGATAGGTTTTTAATAAGGGGAAAATCCAACACTCTCAATCTAGCCACTGGTACAAAAATAAAAATGGCTTCAATCCAGAAGGAATTCACTCACCGAGGATAGAAAAGATGAAGTGTAGTATCAAAACAGATACTACCCTTTGCTACTAGCCGAAAGTCTAAGAAGCAGGTAAAAAGCTACCCCAGGCTAATTCCCCTGTTTGATGGCAGTAGCACTGATCACTCAGTGCAGGAATGGGTGGAAAAAGCAGAATTAATATGTCAGCTCAGTGGGGTGAAGCGTATAGAATGCGTGGTCCCAATGCGCCCCACTGGGGGAGCATATGCAGTATACCAGCAGTTGGCTGATGAGGAAAAAACAGATTTTGCCTGCATCAAGCGCGCCCTTTTTACAGCATTTGCATTAGATCCAATTACTGCATGGAAGGAATTCATGGCCCGAAAATTACATCCCGGGGAAACGGTGGATGTGTATCTGACTGAGCTAAAAAAGCTATTGGTCCTTTTTGGAGGGATGTCAGACAAAGGCTTGGTGTGCGCCTTTGTTGCAGGATTACCTAAGAGTGTGGAAGATCTGCTCCGTGCCTCATCCCAAGTGAACGACATGGACATATCGGAAGTATTGGCGCGGGCACGAGCAATACTAAAGAAAAGCCCTAACACTATAGACCAAGTGGCAGCTGTACAACCATCACAGGTTGGATTGCAGGACCTGGGCGCAGCTACAACCTGTTATAAGTGTGGAGGACCCAACCATTTGGCCCATGATTGTCTTTCGTCAAGTCAACCAACTCAGAAACTTGACGGGCCGCAGTGTTACAAGTGCAAAAAACGCGGACACCTGGCCCGCACCTGTCCGGGAAACGGGCAAGGGGAAGAAGCTACAGCGCCAGTCTTCTCCCCAGATCGTCATTGAGCAGGGCGCTACCCACTGTAAGCATACACATTAATGGAAGCGAGCACCTCGCGCTTGTGGACACTGGGTTCACCCAGACTCTCGTAAGCAAGATATGCTGTGCCACTTGGAAAGCAGAGAAAATTCCGGTACTAACTGTAGGTGGAGGTTCACTAGCCTCTTGTGGGGTGAGTCTTATCCATGCAAGCATCAACGACGGGCCTGCAGTAGCCGTGCGAGCCCTGGTGATGGAGGGAGAGCTTTTCGGGTACGGCCTACTCCTGGGTATGGACTTGATTACACAACTGGGTGGAATTACCGTGGACAAAACCGGCAAGGTACAGTTCTCCCGATGTGAGGAACATGTTTGTGCTGCCATAACTCTCGACGAGCCTGACTTTCATGCAGAGTATGATAGAAACACCAATGCATGGACGGCGTCTTGGAAGTGGTCAAACGATCAGCCACCAATATCCTTGCGGAACCGGTTATCGGAATATCCCCCACCCATGTGGCTAAAGGAACAGTATGAAGAAGAACTGCAAACGTGGATCGACAATGGCTGGCTTCTTCCATACCCAGAGGATGAGCTTGGCCCCCCGCGAGGGCTGATTCCCTTGATGGCCGTCGTACAAGAGACCAAACAAAAGGTCCGCCCTGTCCTAGACTACCGTGAGCTCAATGAGCATGTCGACCCATATACAGCAAGGGCTGATGTGTGTGCACTCAAATTAAGGGAGTGGCGACAGCAGGGATCGAACGTGGCAACTCTGGACCTACGCAGGGCCTATCTGCAAATACGCATTAAGAAGAAATTGTGGCCATTTCAGACTGTGGAAATTAGAGGAACCCGATATTGTCTAACCAGGCTAGGGTTCGGTCTAAATGTGGCCCCAGGCATTATGACAGCAACCATGCATGCTATCCGGCAGCAAGATGAGGTAGTGCAACAGGCAACATCCTCATACATCGAATATATATTCGTCAATGAGAACCTTATGTCAGCGCAATCGGTTAGAACGCACTTTGAAAGCTTTGGACTGACATGTAAGGAACCAGAGCGTCTGTGCGATGGAGCAAAAGTTCTCAGCCTGCACGTGCGCAATAGCAAGGAGGGACTTTGCTGGAGAAGAGGAAGTCACATTCCCAAGGTCCCATCAAACATCACTCAACAAATAGTGTTTTCGCTTTGTGGAAAGATGGCAGGCCATTTCCCTGTGTGCGGTTGGCTCAGGGTGGCCGTGGGAGCAATAAAGAGACGTGCAACAGCCGTGTCGTCGGGATGGGACGATGCAGTACACGATGTCACCCTAAGGAGCATGTTGACAGAGACTGTATCCAGAGTGACCAGTGATGACCCCGTTCAGGGAAAGTGGTGCGTCAGCGGGAATGATGCTAGATGATGGTGTGTAAAAGAAGAGGTAGAAGAAAAGAGTGTGGTGAACGAAACAAACAACGACTCGGTTGAAAGTAGAGTTGTAACGAACACATTTAGAATATTGCTTGTAAATTTTTGGTGTGTGTTTAATCTTTCGATAGAATAGCTTTGTGTGGGGCCTGCATCTACTTTTAGATTTGGAGCATCTGATGGAATTCTGCAGGGCCACAGATCGGTAAATCTAGAGGAGATTATTGAGATTCGATAAGTCTTCCCTAAGGTGTTGTCGATTTTTGCAGATTAATTTTCCTGATCGGATCTACACCATGTATGATCTGGGGTTCACACATGCTTGGATGACAGCTGCAAGGAACAATTTGTCAGTATTCTTCTCTTGTGGTCAAACATGCTGTCCAATCTGCTGATTAGGTAAATCTCTGCCATGCTCATCATATGTTTAGAATAGTAAGTGTTAGTCATATGTTTAGAATAGTAAATGTTAGTCATATGTTTAGCAGAGTAAGTACTAGTAATATGTTTAGAATAGTAAGTGTTAGTAATATGTTTAGAATAGTAAGTGTTAGTCATATGTTTAGAATAGTAAGTATTAGTAATATGTTTAGAATAGTAAGTGTTAGTAATATGTTTAGAATAGTAAGTGTTAGTAATATATTTAGAATAGTAAGTATTAGTAATATGTTTAGAATAGTAAGTGTTAGTAATATGTTTAGAATAGTAAGTGTTAGTCATATGTTTAGAATAGTAAGTGTTAGTAATATGTTTAGAATAGTAAGTGTTAGTCATATGTTTAGAATAGTAAGTGTTAGTAATATGTTTAGAATAGTAAGTGTTAGTCATATGTTTAGAATATTTAGTGTCAGTCATAAGTTTAGAATAGTAAGTGTTAGTCATATGTTTAGAATAGTAAGTATTAGTAATATGTTTAGAATAGTAAGTGTTAGTAATATGTTTAGAATAGTAAGTGTTAGTCATATGTTTAGAATAGTAAGTATTAGTAATATGTTTAGAATAGTAAGTGTTAGTAATATGTTTAGAATAGTAAGTGTTAGTCATATGTTTAGAATAGTAAGTGTTAGTAATATGTTTAGAATAGTAAGTGTTAGTCATATGTTTAGAATAGTAAGTGTTAGTAATATGTTTAGAATAGTAAGTATTAGTAATATGTTTAGAATAGTAAGTGTTAGTAATATGTTTAGAATAGTAAGTGTTAGTAATATGTTTAGAATAGTAAGTGTTAGTAATATGTTTAGAATAGTAAGTATTAGTAATATGTTTAGAATAGTAAGTGTTAGTAATATGTTTAGAATAGTAAGTATTAGTCATATGTTTAGAATAGTAAGTGTTAGTAATATGTTTAGAATAGTAAGTATTAGTAATATGTTTACAATAGTAAGTGTTAGTAATATGTTTAGAATAGTAAGTGTTAGTCATATGTTTAGAATAGTAAGTATTAGTAATATGTTTAGAATAGTAAGTGTTAGTAATATGTTTAGAATAGTAAGTGTTAGTCATATGTTTAGAATAGTAAGTGTTAGTAATATGTTTAGAATAGTAAGTGTTAGTAATATGTTTAGAACAGTAAGTGTTAGTAATATGTTTAGAATAGTAAGTGTTAGTAATATATTTAGAATAGTAAGTGTTAGTCATATGTTTAGAATAGTAAGAGTTAGTACTATGTTAAGAATAGTAAGTGTTAGTAATATATTTAGAATAGTAAGTGTTAGTCATATGTTTAGAATAGTAAGAGTTAGTCATATGTTTAGAATAGTAAGTGTAAGTCATATGTTTAGAATAGAAAGAGTAAGTCATATGTTTAGAATAGAAGTGTTAGTCATATGTTTAGAAAAGTAAGTGTTAGTCATATGTTTAGAATAGTAAGTGTTAGTAATATGTTTAGAATAGTAAGTGTTAGTCATATGTTTAGAATAGTAAGAGTTAGTCATATGTTTAGAATAGTAAGTGTAAGTCATATGTTTAGAATAGAAAGAGTAAGTCATATGTTTAGAATAGAAGTGTTAGTCATATGTTTAGAAAAGTAAGTGTTAGTCATATGTTTAGAATAGTAATGTGTTAGTTATATGTTTAGACTACTAAGTGTTAGTCATATGCTTAGAATAGTAAGTGTAAGTCATATGTTTAGAATAGTAAGTGTTAGTCATATGTTTAGAATAGTAAGTATTAGTCATATATTTAGAAAAGTAAGTGTTAGTAATATGTTTGGAATAGTAAGTGTTAGTAATATGTTTAGAATATTAAGTGTTAGTCATATGTTTAGAATAGTAATGTGTTAGTTATATGTTTAAAATAGTAAGTATTAGTCATATGTTAGAATATTAAGTGTTAGTCATATGTTTAGAATAGTAAGTATTAGTAATATGTTTAGAATAGTAAGTATAAGTCATATGTTTAGAATAGTAAGTATTAGTAATATGTTTAGAATAGTAAGTATAAGTCATATGTTTAGAATTGTAAGTATTAATCATATGTTTAGAATAGTAAGTGTTAGTAATATGTTTAGAATAGTAAGTATTAGAAATATGTTTAGAATAGTAAGTGTTAGTAATATGTTTAGAATAGTAAGTGTTAGTCATATGTTTAGAATAGTAAGTATTAGTAATATGTTTAGAATAGTAAGTGTTAGTAATATGTTTAGAATAGTAAGTGTTAGTCATATGTTTAGAATAGTAAGTGTTAGTAATATGTTTAGAATAGTAAGTGTTAGTAATATGTTTAGAATAGTAAGTGTTAGTAATATGTTTAGAATAGTAAGTGTTAGTAATATATTTAGAATAGTAAGTGTTAGTCATATGTTTAGAATAGTAAGAGTTAGTACTATGTTAAGAATAGTAAATGTTAGTAATATATTTAGAATAGTAAGTGTTAGTCATATGTTTAGAATAGTAAGAGTTAGTCATATGTTTAGAATAGTAAGTGTAAGTCATATGTTTAGAATAGAAAGAGTAAGTCATATGTTTAGAATAGAAGTGTTAGTCATATGTTTAGAATAGTAAGTGTTAGTCATATGTTTAGAATAGTAAGTGTTAGTAATATGTTTAGAATAGTAAGTGTTAGTCATATGTTTAGAATAGTAAGAGTTAGTCATATGTTTAGAATAGTAAGTGTAAGTCATATGTTTAGAATAGAAAGAGTAAGTCATATGTTTAGAATAGAAGTGTTAGTCATATGTTAAGAAAAGTAAGTGTTAGTCATATGTTTAGAATAGTAATGTGTTAGTTATATGTTTAGACTACTAAGTGTTAGTCATATGCTTAGAATAGTAAGTGTAAGTCATATGTTTAGAATAGTAAGTGTTAGTCATATGTTTAGAATAGTAAGTATTAGTCATATGTTTAGAATAGTAAGTGTTAGTAATATGTTTGGAATAGTAAGTGTTAGTAATATGTTTAGAATATTAAGTGTTAGTCATATGTTTAGAATAGTAATGTGTTAGTTATATGTTTAAAATAGTAAGTATTAGTCATATGTTAGAATATTAAGTGTTAGTCATATGTTTAGAATAGTAAGTATTAGTAATATGTTTAGAATAGTAAGTATAAGCCATATGTTTAGAATTGTAAGTATTAGTCATATGTTTAGAATAGTAAATGTTAGTAATATGTGTAGAATAGTAAGTGGTAGTCATATGTTTAGAATAGTAAGTGTTAGTCATATGCTTAGAATAGTAAGTGTTAGTTATATGTTTAGAATAGTAAGTTTAAGTAATATGTTTAGAATAGTAAGTGTTGGTCATATGTTTAGAGTAGTAAATGTTGGTCATATGTTTAGAATAGTAAATGTTAGTTATATGTTTAGAATATTCAGAGTTAGTCATATGTTTTTATAGTAAGTATTAGTCATATGTTTAGAAAAGTAAGTGTTAGTCATATGTTTAGAATAGTTAGTATAGTCATATGTTTACAATAGTAAGTATTAGTCATATGTTTAGAATAGTAAGAGTTAGTCATATGTTTAGAATAGTAAGTGTTAGTCATATGTTTAGAATAGTAAGTGTTAGTCCTTTGTTTAGAACAGTAAGTGTTAGTCATATGTTTAGAATAGTAATGTGTTAGTCATAAGTTTAGAATAGTAATGTGTTAGTTATGTGTTTCGAATAGTAAGTGTACATCATATGTTTAGAATAATAAGTATTAGTCATATGTTTAGAATAGTAAGTGTTAGTCATATGTTTGGAATAGTAAGTGTAAGTCATATGTTTAGAATAGTAAGTATTAGTCATATGTTTAGAATAATAAGTATTAGTCATATGTTTAGAATAGTAAGTGTTAGTCATAGTTTTGGAATAGTAATGTGTTAGTCATATGTTTAGAATAGTAAGTGTTAGTCATATGTTTAGAATAGAAAGAGTTAGTCATATGTTTAGAATAGTAAGTGTAAGTCATATGTTTAGAATAGTAAGAGTAAGTCATATATTTAGAATAGAAGTGTTAGTCATATGTTAAGAATAGTAAGTATTAGTCATATGTTTAGAATAGTAAGTGTTAGTCATATGTTAAGAATAGTAAGTATAAGTCATATGTTTAGAATAGTAAGTGTTAGTCATATGTTTAGAATAGTAATGTGTTAGTTATATGTTTAGAATAGTAAGTGTTAGTCATATGTTTAGAATAGTAAATCTTGGTCATATGTTTAGAATATTAAATGTTTTTCATATGTTTGTAATAGTAAATGTTAGTTATATGTTTAGAATATTAAGTGTTAGTCATATGTTTAGAATAGTAAGTGTTAGTCCTTTGTTTAGAATAGTAAGTGTTACTCATATGATGTTTAGAATAGTAAGTGTTAGTCATAAGTTTAGAATAGTAATGTGTTAGTCATATGTTTAGAGTACTAAGTGTTAGTCATATATTAAGAATGGTAAGTATTAGTCATATGTTTGGAATAGTAAGTATTAGTCAGATGTTTACAATAGTAAGTATTAGTCATATGTTTAGAATAGTAAGAGTTAGTCATATGTTTAGAATAGTAAGTGTTAGTCATATGTTTAGAATAGTAAGTGTTAGTCCTTTGTTTAGAATAGTAAGTGTTAGTCATATGTTTAGAATATTTAGTGTCAGTCATAAGTTTAGAATAGTAATGTGTTAGTTATATGTTTAGAATAGTAAGTGTTAGTCATATGTTTAGAATTGTAAGTGTTAGTCATATGATGAGAATAGTAAGTGTTAGTCATATGTTTAGAATAGTAAGTATAAGTCATATGTTTGGAATAGTAGGTGTTAGTCATATGTTTAGAATAGTAAGTGTAAGTCATATGTTTAGAATACTAAGTGTTAGTCATATGTTTAGAATACTAAGTATTAGTAATATGTTTAGAATAGTAAGTGTTTGTCATATGTTTAGAATAATAAGTATTAGTCATATGTTTGGAATAGTAAGTATTAGTCATATGTTTAGAATAGTAAGTATTAGTCATACGTTTA
Source organism: Euprymna scolopes (assembly GCF_053919585.1). NCBI lineage: Eukaryota > Metazoa > Mollusca > Cephalopoda > Sepiida > Sepiolidae > Euprymna > Euprymna scolopes. Next base: position 5,031,133 of record NC_136483.1, on the reverse strand, counting down.
GAATATTAAGTATGTGTCAGATGTGTAGAATAGTAAGTGTTAGTCATATGTTTGGAATAGTTAGTATTAATCATATGTTTAGAATAGTAAGTGTTAGTCATATGTTTAGAATATTAAGTGTTAGTCATATGTTTAGAATAGTAATGTGTTAGTTATATATTAAGAATAGTAAGTATTAGTCATATGTTTAGAAAATTAAGTGTTAGTCATATGTTTAGAATAGTAAGTATTAGTCATATTTTTAGAATAGTAAGTGTTAGTAATATGTTTGGAATAGTAAGTGTTAGTCATATGTGTAGAATAGTCCGTGTTAGTCATATGATTAGAATACTAAGTATTAATTTTATGTTTAGAATAGTAAGTATTAGTCAGATGTTTAGAATTGTAAGTGTTAGTCATATGTTTGGAATAGTTAGTATTAACGATATGTTTAGAATAGTAAGTGTTAGTCATATGTTTAGAATACTAAGTGTTAGTCATATGTTTAGAATGGTAAGTATTAGTCATATGTTTGGAATAGTAAGTATTAGTCATATGTTTAGAATAGTAAGTGTTAGTCATATGTTCAGAATAGTAAGTATTAGTCATATGTTTAGAATAGTAAGTGTTAGTCATATGTTTAGAATAGTAAGTGTTAGTCATATGTTTTTTTTACATAGGCATCACTACATTATCAAGGCCAAGAGGCCACTCAAGGATAAGGGTTAAAGAGTGTACAGTAGAAATTCGACAATATAGTAATCATTAGTCATGAAAATTTGGTAAATTTGATAACTTATATGGAACGACTCATCAAGAACTTATTTACATTAGACTTGAAGACAACCATATTGTAGTCAGGCGGAAAGCAGGAAAACGTAAAAAGACAATTCCACAGGCGTGCAGTTCTAAGAAAGAAGCTTTGTTCATGGAATCTACGTTTAGGTTTAGGCACAGATAAAGAGTGGGGGGAATTATTGATAGTGTGTACAGCTAGACGAGTGTTTCTTGTGAAAGTTTGGCGAGGGGGGACCATAGATTGAAGCTCAGTCGAACACTTTCCATGAAAATAACGATACATCAGAGACAAACTCGCAACATCTCTTCTGTGAGATAGAGGTTGCAAGGAGGAGAAAAGGACATCTCCTACGAGGCTACGAAGTCTATTTTGAACTCTATCAAGGTAGGACAAGTCCTTTCTAGCTGCTCCTGCCCAGATGTGGCAACAGTATTCCATCCTTGGACGTACCTGGCTCTTATATAGATAGAGAATAGCATCAGCAATGAGATATTTACCGGATCGATAGAAAGATCCCACCATTTTTCCAGCGGCCTTGGCAACAGATTTGATGTACGTGTTCCATTTAAGATCAGGAGTAATGGTCAAGCCCAGAAGCCTGTCAAAACTTGAGGCCTCCTGAAGACGAGAGCCATTCATTTCAATTGATGCCAGATGTGAATCAGAATGTTGATGATGTAAAGAGAGAAGCTTGGTTTTAGATGCATTAAAAGTAACCACCCGCTCCTTTCCCCATTGTACTACGTGCTCAAGATCAGAGGAGAGAGAATTGGAGAGAACTTGGTCGTTTACTGTCTTAGATGTGCAACCATAAATGGTAGTGTCATCAGCATAAATGTCTACAAATGATGTAAGGATGTGATTTGGAAGATCATTAATGTAGATCAGGAAAAGAGTTGGGCCCAGGATGGATCCCTGAGGGACACCGGCATTAATACTGTGAGCTTCTGATTTTTGCCCCTCAACTACTACTCTTATGAACCTATCAGAAAGAAATGATTTAATAATTGAGAAGACTTTTCCAGCTATACCATAGCTAGCGATCTTATGAAGTAAACCTTTATGCCATACCCTATCAAAGGCTTTAAATATGTCAAGCGCAATTGCCCTAGAAAGATTGCCACCATCGAGAGATTTGCTAATCCTATGCGATATAACTGTAAGCACATCTGCTGTAGATCTAGCAGAACGGAAACCATATTGAGTGTCACTAAGAAGGTTATTTTTGTTGAGATGGTTGATTACTTTTGTATTTAACACAGATTCTAGCAACTTACTCATGACGCACAGGAAACTTATTGGCCTGTACTGAGAGGGGGATGAGCGATCACCTGTATTCTTAAATACAGGGCATACTGATGAAAATTTCCAGGGAGATGGGAAACTATTCTCCTTAAGACAACGTTTAAACAGTTTTGTAAGTATGGGCGCTAGTTCAGGTTGAAGTTTTTTGAGTACTATAATTGGAATACCGTCAGGGCCAGTTGCTTTACTCGAATCAAGGTTTTTGATTAGCTTCGCAACATCACGTACAGATATACGTATATCACATAGCGTGTTTTCTGATACAGGAGGGAATATTGGGGGTTGGCGGCCTTGGTCGCAAAGGGTAGAATTAGCTGCAAAGTTCTTGACAAAGAGTTTGGCTTTGTCTGATGCTGACGAGATTACCTCAGGTCCATTGATAATAGTTGGGATGGAGCACACACTTCTGTTCAGGATTCTGTTTGCTATTTGCCAAAACTGGTGGGAACCAAGCCGCTGCTCAGCTATTTGGACTTAACAGATTGAGCATACAACTCTCTTGCATTCTTTATTACTTTCTTACAATGGTTGCTGGCAGTCCTGAAAGCGGCTTTAGTTTCCATACATCTATTACGTTTGAAGCAGTGAAAAAAGTGATTTCTGTGTGCAATGGCAGCAGCACATTCTGGAGAGAACCATGGCTGGCTGTTAGGTTTTTGGTGAAACTTTTTAGAGGGTATGAAACGGTCAATACCTACAATTAACCATTCCGTCAGGTCTAATACTATAGAGGACACATCCTTTTTAAACATAGAATGCAGAGGTAGATCAGATATAAATGTACGGAAGCTATCCCAATCAGCCTTAGTGTATCGATATACTGTACGATGGAGAGGTACGTCTGGGGACTTATTACATTTCATTTTTATCTTAATTGATACAACAGAGTGGTCGGAAGATCCAAGAGGCGACAGAACAGAAACTGAACATAGTTCAGGGCAAGTTGTGAGAAAAAGGTCTAGTAGGCTCGCATACTGGCCGTCATTGTCGGGCACACGGGTGGGTTCCTGAACAATCTGAGTGAGGTCATAGGCAATGGAGAAATCATGACAGAACCTCCCCTCATCATCGGTCTTGTTTGAGTGGGTCGACCATTCGACGTTGTGAACATTGAAGTCTCCACATACGTGAATGTTGGCTGAAGGATAAGCAGATAGGACTTGGTCAATTTTCTCAGATATGCTTTGAAAGATAGTAACTTCGCTGTTGTGGGGGCGATAGAGAGTAAATATAAATGCAGTAGTGTGAGCTAAAGCAACCCGGAAGCACATATAGGGTAAGTTAGGATCTTCCCTGGAGATGTCCCTACCACATGGAAAGCTATCTTTAATATAAGCACATATTCCATGCCCATGGCGATCTTGGGGGTCAGATTTAGAAGTTAAGTTAGAGTATCCTGTAATTGCGAACTCTTCTAGGGAAATAGCCTGTCCAATGCCAGTTTCACTTAAAAATAAAAGGTCTGGTTTAGTCTCCTGTAATTGGGTTTCAACCTCTGGAAGGTTAGAACGTAGACCCCTGATGTTGGAGAAGGAGACATGGTAGTAGGGGTCTACGTTGGAAGTTGGAGAACCGGGTTTAATCGTGTATTTTTTCTTGAAACTTGTCATGATGAAATTTTGGAATTTGTGGACTAGGTCGTCAGATTTACTTAGAGCAGGACAGAGAGGGAAACTAAGAGACAAAAAGAAACGAAGAATTTTTTTTTTTTGTAGCTAATGATAAGGTAAAGCCGTAACAATTACCCACTAGTATGGCATCGAGAGGCCCCACCAGAAGCTACTGCATGGTCCAGAATCCATTCACCAAATGGCAATACAGCAGCCCCAGTACTTTGCACCTGCTGATAGGACAGCCGCCTTAGTGGTTAATCCAAGGTTTGGGTCCCTGACTATCAGGCGGATAACGTCAGCCCAGACAAAACGTTTACATCTAGCACCCTTACTAGTGACATGGCTACACGGATAGACATAGAAACAGAAAATTTCCGCCATCTCTGCTAACTGTTCGCGCAAAATACTGCCAACCTAGAAAACATGGAGCATGGTCAGAGAGCACTGAAAAAGATTTTGAAGTGAGAAAAGCATTGGCATGTCACAAGTTGATATGGTCATCAGAAAAGTTGAGAGTAAAACTCTTGTTGCTGCAGTAGAAACAGTCCTTCTGCGGCATGGACTCTTACAAATGCGCTGAAGAAGAGACTGGATGGCTGTTACATATGGATGCTCAGGATGGCACTCAATACATCATGGAGGAGCCATGCGACAAACCAACAGCTTTATGGTGACCTACCACCAGTATCACTGAAAGTACAGCAGAGAAGCATGAGGCACAGCGAAGAGGAAGCCAGCAAGTTAGTTTTTCTTTTTTTACATTTTCACCCCAAAGAAGGCACATTGCCACTTTGGTGTAGGGGGTTACTATCAGGGGTAACAACTACTGGGGTACTATGTAGTGATTTGGACAGCAAGATGTCGGTCCACGTTACACGTGAACTTCTGCACGTCAGTACAGTTGGGGGAAGCAGGGACCTGGAATGGAATTCCAAAGTCTAGCGGTTCTGGGGAAGAAACTACTGGAGTAGAAAGATCTTTTACATCTAGGGATCTCTACAGTGTGGGGGTGGGATTTAGCTGCTTGTCGAGTTTATCGAGGGTGTTCACAAGTGCTTGAAGTTCTTCAGAGCATTCACCATTAAAATACTTGTAGAACAGGCAGAGGGATGCAACGTTTCGTCGATGGGACAGGGGCTGAAGCTTAGATGCTAGTTCAGGGCCTATTAGATTTGCGACTCTCTTTTGAACCTTGTCTAGGAGCGAGAGACTAGTAGCAGATGCACCAGCCCAAATATGACAGCAATACTCCATACATGGGCGAATGGTGGCCTTATAGGGGTACAGGATACTTTTGGGTGTTAGTAGTTTTCTAGCACGGTAGAGAGAGCCTACCTTCTTTGCAGCAGCCCTGGCAATGCTTTCAATGTAATTGTTCCAACTCATGTTTCCTGTGAACGTTAGGCCAAGGAGTTTAAAAGATGTACTCTCAGATAAAGAGTCGTTGGCCATTGCTATAGGTGGTAGAGAAGATTTCTTGTAATTATTGAATGGAACTAGTTTAGTCTTGGCAGCATTGAACGTGACCATCCATTTTTGTCCCCATTCCACTACAGATTGGAGGTCATCCTCTAGTGCTTCTGCCATTTCTTTAGATATGTGTTCATTTGTTTTCCTGTTGTGCCAGTCATCAGCATACATACCCATGTCAGAGGCAATTTTGTCGGGGAGGTCATTTAGTTCTCTGGATACCAACAGATGGACACCCAAACCGTGATAGGAGAAGAATTAGAATTTTTTCTGCAACCTTGCCTTTCTTCTAGCTGGTATTTCTTAAAAAAACTAGTACGTCGAACACACCATACAACATTCATTTCTTATGTCTTGACCTTAATTGGATTGTCACTTTCATTAAAATCATTTCTTTACAAAGTTTTCTTGTAATAATTTAGCAAAAGCAGAAAGTGGATCTTGGGTTACTTCCGGCAGCTTCGTAACTCTTGCTTCCTTTATTTTATCTTTTAGTCCTCACATTCCATTAACAATATTTCTGACAAAGAGAGAAGATTTGCTGTTTTCTAGAACATTTTGTTGGAAAGTTTTTGACCTTGAAGTACTATTTTTTTTCCTCTTTACAAAATTATCCTCTATATCTGTGATGTGTTAATTTTGTATTAGATCCAAAAATTGTTAGTAATTATCAATCTTTTCAATCTGACTATAAATTTTTTCTCACTGAAAGTAAAATTCTAGAAGAATCGATTGGAAGTCTTGTGGTCCCATATTCAGCTTTATGCATAATCTTTACTCCAATCCTGAAGTTATTAATATCAGTAGCTATGATTATTTTTTTGGTCAGTTCGCCATGGATAAAGAGGCTGTACAGAAGAGGACACCCCCACTAGATTACAAAGTCGATTTTGTACTCGGTGAAGAGTTCTCCAGGTATCAGCACCCCAGATGTGGCGACAACACTCTGTGACAATGTTGTTGGATTAAAAAAGGTTGATATGCCATGGAGACAAACATCGCGATTCAGACGATGGAAAAGAAAAAAAATGGTAGGAAGAAGGAATAAAATTTTTTTTCGATAAACTGTGTTACGTGCTTGTGGAGGTCAAAACAAGAAAAGGATTTATAAAAAACCAGACTACCCGTGACCCGTTGGGTCAATAAGTTATATTAGCTATGGAGTATTGACTCAAAACTCAAAAAAACTGTCACGCTCATACATTAGTATGAGCGTGACACTTGTGACGTAAATAAAATAGTTTTTTGTAGGTACCATGATATTTAAAGTTAAA